>NC_088181.1:12313916-12503916 GCF_028769735.1 Zonotrichia leucophrys gambelii
TCAGGGGGAGGCATACATTGACATCTCTCATCTAACAACTAGAAAGCAAAGAGTTTTAAAGGTTTTAGACAAGCAGGTGTATTCTGCTGCTTGTTTTTCTTTCAGGGGTTTAGTTGGAAGAGGAGAAACAAAGACAGCCCTACTGCAGCAGCAACAACCCATGGTCTCTTTCTGAACCATTCAAATACAAAAGCACAATATGCGAAACATTACTTTTTCACTGCTGCTCGCTTGCAAGCACCACACTGCATCCACTCACATCTGCATGAAAATTTTCCTTGTAGCAGCTCAATACTCTCCCCAGTTTAGCTGCTGCTACTCCCATTCACATCTTCTTTGCAAAATAATTATCCCTCAAACACACTGGCAAACAGCTTAGGAAAGCCAGAACTAAAGTCCTTTATCAGATTTGTTGAGGATCAAATGTAGTTCCTTGTAAAATGATTCCTTATTATCTCTCCTGCCTCACTGTTTGGGGATAGGTCATTTCCTCTAGGGAGTCAGAAGGAAGGCATCCTCAAGCCTTGTGGCTTTGTAAGTTAAATTCTGTATTACTGAGGTCATCCACCACATTGCAGAGCATTAGGAAGCTTCATCAGAAAAGCAGGGAGTAGAGCTGCTCAGGTAACTCAAATCTAATCCGTGACTGAGTGGGGCCAAGGTGGAAAACATCGGAAGTAGACAGGGGATGGCACAGAAATACCAAACACTACTGAGCCCTTAGGGAACCAGAAGATTTGGAATTGTATGCCATAAATTCAAACCCTTATTGAGCTCTCAAAATAATGCACCTTTAAAAGGCCTGGTTTTAGTTTCAGCTCAGCCCTATCATGACTATTTTGTGACAGCAAAATAATTTGGCTTTTAGGATGAAAAAAATAGCAATTAATAATTAGAAGGAAAATACCTCACCCAGACCAAAAACTTAGTATCTGTTACTTTTACTGGCTGTGGTTTTGTCATCTGAGCTGAGCAGAATGATGCCCAGAGACATCCAAAGACTTTGGAAAGGCATTTGAGGCTGGTTTTCACCAGGGAAAATGTGTGGTTTTCAGATTGGGTGTGTTGGAGAGTGTAGGTTTTGTTTGTTGCATTATAACAACAGAAAAAAAGATGAATTTTGCCAAATAGTAAGTTTTATCTCAAGAAACACTGATAGAAAAACATAATGGAGCGTCACAACTATGGACAGTTCTTGTCCTCAAACAAAGGAATTGAACTTGCAGTGACCCAGCCAAGCCTGGGTAGCTGAAGCACTGAGGGAGGTAATATTTATAGGACCTCTTTCAAAGGCTTTTTTTGCCTTCTTCCCCTATTTCCATTAACAAGAATTACTTAGCAGCACTGCATTGCTCAGCCATTCCCCTTGAGCAGCACACTCTGGCAGGGAGCACAGCCTGCTCCTCACGGTGCTAGACACACCAAGGCTCCCCAGCCCAGGGGAGCACACCCAAAAAGGCACATGGGGGCTCAGTTTTTACCTCCTGCAGGTGCTTGCAGTGGAGCAGATCCCACTGAGCTTCCTGCAGTGACCAAGCCCAGAGAAAGGCGCGTGCCCAGGTCTTGGGCAGCAAAGCTGAGTCATTCAGGCCAGGGCTCACAGGTACTCCAAGACCAACCCGCAGTGACAGGGCTGTGACCCCAGGCACCATGTTATGTGTGATTTCAGACACAGTGAGGGTCCCTGACAAAAAGCTGGCCTTGGCATCAGACCCCACACAAAATGGGAGAGGCCAAAGCCAGCGCTGTGAGAAGCCAGTCAAACCAAGGATATGGGATGTTGTCAAAAGCCATGAGAGCACCATTTCCATGCTCTGAGCACATCAGCAGGGCTTGCAAATCCTCAGTGAGCTCCCCTTGGAAAAGTACACCTCCCTTACACAGGTGGCATAGGAAACACTGCTCTGTGACTAGCACAAAACACCTGGACAAAAGTGGAGTCACTTGGGATCACAACAGACATTTCCTCTTCCCATAGAGGGTGGGAGAAAGCTGAAAGAGAAACTTCAGTTTCAGTACTTTCCGTACTTCAGTTTCATCACCAATCCACAAAGCCCTCAGCATGTGACTGTGACAGAAACTGGAGTTTAAACCGTCTCATCAGGTTACCATCCCACCCTTCTTTTTTAAACCAATTTAACTCCATCTTTGTGGCACGGTTTTGTACTCATTTGCTATGATTTATAACATCTTATTTAAACACAAAGGCCCGTGGAAATCCTTTACAATGTTTTTACAATTTTTAATGTTTTCCATGAGGACCAGACACATTTGGGAGGGGAGGGAGGAAGGATGACAACCCAATTCAGATTAGATGAAGAGAGCAGGCTTGACTGGCCCCATGCACCTAATAAAGGGACAGCAACATTTTAAAATTCACATTTACCCAGAAAAGTTTTACCTAGTCTAATGTAAACACCAGAAAGGCATTAAAGGAAGAAGAAAGTCCCAGCATTTCCAGACAGTTCATTTTGACTTTAGATTCAATTCAAGCCTGGTGGTGCTTTTAATGTGCTCCAGTAAGAAAGGCACAAAAAGAGGAGTGGTGCAAATAATCATGAAAATAAAGGAAAATAACAAGGAGACTTTACTACCCAAGCTACCTTCATTTAAAATTTTAAATATAAATTAAGGGAAATATTCCATCACAGTCATTACTGGCATCTCAGTTGATATTATTTTCATGTCAAATGCTTTTTAATGCTGCTAATTTTTAATAGATTGTATTTAAAGAATGAAATATAATTAACACAAACAAATCTTTCTCACTAGGCACAACTCTTAATTTCAGTCAGAAAAGTCTGTCAGGCAGCCCAGATTGCATCAAGAGCTTCATGAGCTCACGACACACCAGCAGCAGAGCACAAACTGCAGCCCAAGCTGTCCTGGCAGGACATGCAAACCTTGATTTTGATCCCAGTTTTGCCCTAGTTTCACATTTCTGTAACTGCAGCAGAACAAAATCAGAGTGGCTGGAAATAAAATTGTGCCTTCACTGGACATTAAAGACCAACTTGTTTTTTAGTCAGTTATAGCATCAATATCAACATCAATGTAAATATTTTAACTTAAATTGAAAACTTAATATTTCTTCCACAAGCAAAATATTAAGAACTCTGGCCTAGAGAAAGATAAAAGGAGCCAATCTCCCCTTTAAATTACCAAGCAAGCCTGGGCTTTGACTCCTTTTTCAATGGGAAGTCAAAACGTCTGACTCCAATCAGTTTGTATAAACCAGCTTTTGTTTTTCCTTTTACCCAAATGACTCCACTCTTAAGGATTTATTGTAACTGGATTGCTTTTCTACCCAGCAGGGAGCTGTAGCACTAGCAAAGCTGTTCCACACAGTAGGTTTTCCGCTGATTGAATTTCTAGACTTTCAGCTCTTCGGAAATGTTTGCTCTTGTACAAGCTGTCAGAGGGAAATTGCGTGCAGTCGATTTTGTCTCAGCTAAAGCCAGGCGGGGTTCCATATGCAGCAGCCAATGTGAAATTGAAAGAAGGAGGATCAATCAAATTGCAAAGGAAAAAAGGTCTCAGCACAAACAAAACAAAACAAAAAAAAAAAAAAAACCCAAAGAAACAAACCATACAACAAAAAAAAGGGAGGAAAGCAGAGAAGAATGAAAACCATTCCTTCAAATAGGTGCATTAAAAAGAACCAGCAACATCCTTTATAAAAGGAAAGCTTTTATTTAAAAATCACTAAAATGAGGGCTAGGAGCCATGTGAAGAAGTTGTTCCATTAACCATGCACAAAGCCAACACGGTTACACTGCTCCCACTCCAAGCTGCTGTCTAATCCTTCATCCCTGGAGCAGCCCACCCTACCAGCAGTGCCCCAGCTGTCAGCAGCACAGGCACAGCTCAGACACAGATACTCTGCTGCACGGGCTGCTGGCTCTGTGCAGGCAGGAACACGCACTGGGAAGATGCAGGAAGCCACTGGAAGCATCTCAGCTTCCATGTGTGTGTCACAGACCATGGATGGTGATTTAACCAAATGGATTTTTCAGGCACCACGTTCTCTCTCAGGACTTTACAAAGACACCAAAGGCACCTCCCCTCCAAGTGGATCATTGCCATGCTCCTGCCACACACAGGGTCTCATGGTGCCAACTGCTGTCTGCACCTGAGGTTTTGTTCTGTGGAAATACAATAACTGACAGGGCCAGAAGTGCACTTGGGGGCCAACACAACCGAGTAAATCAAAAGCAACAAGCAGAGATTAACATATTTGTATTAAAGGTCTCAAAATCTGAGTATAAGCAGCACTTGCCTGTGGTCTGCTCTGCAGTAGCTTATATTTCTAACTCAACTGCAAGGACAAATTTTAGTTCTAACTGCATTGCAGGGAACAGAAATGTTTTTAGGCATAAGGCAATACTTCCAAATGACACAGTAACCCATGAATGTGACAACATAGGTAAGCATTGGTCTGGGAGCCTCTGCCCTGCCAGCAGTGGGCAGATAAGCCTCACAATATTTAAGCAGACCATAACAGAATCAGGAGTGGTTGCACTGACACCAGGCACACCATCTTGCCTCTCTGCTGAGGTTTGTGTTGTGACAACCCTGTGTTAGAAAAGTTGTGTCAACTCTTTTATCTTTTAAGAAATATTTACATCTAGTGGGTCACTCTTTTTTGACATACATCAATCAAAAAGCCATACAACAGGGGTTTGGTTTTAAATTACTGACTTTACTGTAAAATACTTTTAAGTCCTATTCCCTTGCACTGCTCTGGACTTATCCTCATGTCTAAGTTCAGTAAGTAGCCAGGCAGTATCCCTACTGTCTGCAAGGACAGTCATTCTACCTTTTAAATATATAATGGGGAAAAGCACCTTGCAAAAGATCTTTCTTAGAGCATCCCAAGTGTCTGCAGCAGTGACTGGTAAAGAGCCTCAGTGACGGTGCAAAAAGGCACCTTCAGTTTACTGTGCACTGTCTCTCCTCAGAAGACACTACACAGTGAGACAGGATGACATCTATCATAAAACAAATAATAATAATGAGGATTTTTGCAACAACTCTTCCCCAGTCAGCTGCCTTCCATTAACAGTGGTTTTCTCTCTCAGTTCCTCCCTTATTTCACCTGTTAAGTGTAGCTCAGTGATTTTCCTGCTGGGAGTCTGTTCAGACATGCTTTCCCAACTCAGCACACTGACAACCTGACATTTGTGCTCCTAATCAACAGTGCACCTCGACAAAGGCCTGATGATGAAAGGAAATATCCTGGCTCCAAAGTCTTCTAGGGGGCCACGTGCCTGACGAAGGCATTTGCACCACTATTTACACCATATTTAATGAACCTCATTACTGAGTCAGTTGTCTGCTCATGTTAGTCACTGAAGAGTTTCCTCATTTTTTCTTTACCTCTTGGGAGGCTACAGTTCCTCTTCAACCATAAAGGAAAGTATTGCAAACAGAAAAGAAAGAGGGCAGTGAGCAAGAAATTCCTGATGCACAAGAAGGAAGCACAAGGCTGCAAATGACCAGAAACTTTGATCAGTCTGTCCTCCTGATACTATTAAAATTTACTCCAGATGTCCCAGGCACTACTGCTAACAGTGCCCCAGCCCAGAGCTGTAGCCATGTACAATAGCTGAACAAAGCATTGCCTTAAGATAAAAATTCACTCATAAATCCCAACAACAGTTATAGAAAGGTTATTGTTCTCCAGTGAGGATACACTGCCATTTTCAACTAAATGCAGATTTGATTCAGACTCACACAAAATTTAAGATTCAATACTGCAAATGCACAACCTTCAGTGTTCTATGGGAAAACCAGAACAAGGACTGGTTAATTCTTCCCATACAGTCTGAGGATGCTCTGACTGCATGACAGACTTTTTACTTCATTATCAATTTCTACCAAGTTTTCTATTGCACAATTTAGTTTGAGGGCACATGGCTGCACAAAGTGTGAAGAATTGTTCTGGAGCTCACAAATATAACTGAAGCAAGTCTGGTCAACAATTGTCCCTAGCCAACTGCTTAATTCTTTAGATCTATGCCACTTCCAGGTCCTAAAACCAGAGAACAGTATCTGAACTATCTATCAAAGGTAGTGTTCTTCACTCCAACAGCCTTAAGCATTCTACAGACTTTGCTCTATTTACCTGCTTTGTATAAAAGCCTGCCTTGCTCTCTTGCTTCTAAAAGAAAAAGTTATGAGAGAGAAAGAGAAATGACTGAGTGAAGTAAGAGGGCAGCTGGGGACTTTGGAAAAGGAAGAGCACAGTTTGGAAACTCACAGCTCACCTCCACATTCTCCCAGATGAGACATCAACAGTCTTACCACACTAACTCACCTGAGCATTGCAACGGAAAATACAAAATTCCTCAAAATGTTAGAACAGAAATTTGAATGTATAAGTCTACTCTGATGTGCGCAAATATACAAAATACATGTTGTGGATTTGCAACATCTCCCATTTAAGTAAATGAAGCTTTGTCATTAATTTTCATGGAAGGAGACTTTATTTCCAATGCTTTGCATAGGCCAGCTGCAGGTTAATGCCCTAGACCATATGTCATGCCTTGCACATCTCACTTTAGAGTACAATTGTCTTTCATTCCAAACAAACTGCTGCCAATCTGCCTTTATTTGCTTCAACTATCACCTTACAGTTACTACTGGAGACTACCAACTGACTGTTTTTGAAGGAGCAAGGCAGCTTCACACAGACCCAGGATAATGACAACAGAAGAAGATAAAGTAAGAAATCTAGAAGAAGTTAAATGTTTTTTTTAAATTATTGCTATTTTTAAAAACACAAAAAACATTGAGGATGGAAGAAGTTAAGAGGCAAGGCTTAAAAACGCATGATGACTGGAAAACAGATGCAGAGAAGAAATTAAATGCACCCAGTAATGGAAACTTTCACACAGGCACTGAAGCTTACTCAAATGAATAGTTCTTTTGAAACTAACTTGATTCCTTAAAGGAGTAAATTTAAATTTGTTGGATCAATCATCTAAAATGAATGCTTAAAATAAATGGAAGAAAGATATAAGATATCAGAATACCAGTACTGTATCACACTAATACTAATCATCCCTCATTAGAAACAAACTTCAAGGTGGTACAAGAAGCCTAAATGGCAATATAGGCAAGATTTAGAAGTGATGATAGAAACACGGCTAAGGTATAGAATAGCACATGCAGTGAAAAGGGAATTATCAGAAAGACTGAAGCAAAAAGGGAAGCCAGCAAGGACTACAGCAGGAAGGAAGATGGGATGTATGTACATGAAGAATAAGCCCAGATGATTTATTCCTGATTTATTCAGGGCCACAACCTGCAAACATTTGTCACCTGATGAAAAGAATAAAGCCATGGCCATTACTGTGAATTTCAGTAGCCTGGGTCTAACTCTTAAGGATATTCCTAGATGTGGAGTTGCAGGGGCATTCCTTCAAAATGTGCACACACATGAGCATCTGCAGGGTTTGATCATTAGCTCACAGCCATTTCTGAGTTCCAAATTTCTTCAATATGGTTCCAACAGCCACAGCCTTATCCAAGTGAGAATGAACTGCTGGGAGTGTGACAAAATGTGGTGCAATGCAGAGACAGATATCCAGTGGAGACTAATATTTCCAAGAAATTACGAACAAATTCTACTGCTCATCTGACAGAAAAGAGATGGCTGCTGGCTGACACCAGAGAGCACTCACAACACTGCCCTAGTACGAAAAATTTCTGTGGCATGTAAATGGCATTTCCTCAGATCATGTATATGTAAAGTATAGGTTAGGTATCAACACCTAGTACATAAATGAAACTGCTTCAAATAAAAACAAAACAAATTAGCTAGAATTCAACAGAAAAAAAATTGGATATGAAGAAAATAATTCCATGGATGATGTCTTTCAGTAAAGCTCTTCTACAACCTTATATTATGGAAAGAGAGGCAGATGAATTATGAATTCTCTGTCAAATTTCTCTGAACAAATTTCTGCCAAGGGTGTCACCCTGCTAACAGCGTGGGCAGCTGACAGTGCAGGTCCTCACCCAGGCTGCCCTGCGCTGTCAGCAGTACCTGAGCACCCATCAAAGCAATGCCCAAAGATCCTCATGAGCTGTTCTCACATCAGTGTTTCAGTACAGACCTCACCCCTGAATGTGGTAGAAAAGCAGAAACTGTCTCCAGGGACATAACTCAAACATAATAATCCATAACAGGGATGCTAGAAAACAAAAAAAGACCTGGGGAGTGGGAAAAGCGCAGACAGGCTAGAAAAACACATATAATAGAAGTAAAGGCCCTGAAAGTCACATCAAGTTGATGGAAAAATGAACTGCTCTGATGTTGATGGTAATCCCACAGTATTTCCAGGCTCTCCAGGCCAAAGGAGAAACCCCAGCAGCTTCAGTTACAGGAGTGTCCCTAAAACTTCACCTGTTGCAGGCTGTGCAAACAAGATACAGAGGTTTGGAGAGCACAGGAACAGAACTTTACACAATTTTCTGCTCCATTTGAATCGATGGATACTGGAGACTCAAATGCTGCCGGGAAGCCCTTGGGGAAGACTGTTAATATGTGACAAGCTTTTGACTTTGGGAAACCTGAACACAACCTGTCTTAGATCACAAAACACAGGCTGTGGGATAGTTCTGGTACACCAGATTAAAAATCCTCTGCCCTAGGATGGGCTGAGGTGTTTCATATACACTGGCAGTATATGGATTTCACACTGAAATTAAAATTACTAAACCCAAAGCATTTTAGCTCAAGTTCATCTGCTTTTATGACAAATAACTCTGGATACCCAGTACTTGTCCATTGTAATGTGGCACCAGAGTCCCTGTTAACAGCTTATTTTTGTGAACCTCTTACACAATGCCTGCAAAGAAAACTTTGCAGCTTCTGAGCCTGTTATGGGTTGGGTACTCCTTTGCATCCTGACTGAATCCTGAATGCACCAAATAAAGTTCCATTTATTTTAGCTAGGGATATTTCCATAGGCCTGTTTTGATAGGCAAAGCTCTTTCCCCTCTACTTTAGAGTCTTTTCTGTTAAAGAGTAACAAATTCAAAAGTTTTAAAAATTAATAAATAAATGGAGCAGGAAACTATCATAGCTTCAAAATCTTACTTTCTGGATAGAATTTAGGACAATATTAACAAATACAATTTGCACCAGACTTTAAAGCCCACATACCAATGATCACATACATACACAGATTCACGCTGTGAATTCTCTTACAAATTTGCAGGAGGTAACACACAAAAGCTTGTTTAGAGACCTCTGCTCTTTTTTGGTTTTGGTCACTGTGTTTATTTTTGTTATACCCTTGCACACAGAGCCTGAGCTCTCCCCTGGCAGTGTGCATTCTGCTCATCTCACGGAAGCAGGAGGGGAATTGGAGGAGAACAAGCTTCCCAAGTGCACACAGAGCATGTCACCTCACCAGGACACTCTGTGGCCAGGGCTGCACTCAAGCCTTCTGCTCACAGCCCAAGACAGGTAGGTCTGTCACCTGGACATGTGAAACTGCACTGCCAGCAGATGCAGCTCCTTTGAACAGTCTGAGTGCAGGGTAACCAGGCTGTCACAGCCCTCCCTGCCTGCTCGACCAGGGCAAGAGTGAAACACAGCCAAGGAAAGAGCACGGTTCAAAGGCTGAGCCTCAGAGCAAATGCTAACAAAAAAAAAAAAAAAAAAAAAAAGGAAAAGGAAAAATAAGAACAAAGAAATCTTAAGCTGGTTTGTCTTTTTCAATTTACACAACTGTAAACAAATTCAGAGGTTTATTAGTTTATAATGTTTTTTGTGGTCATGTAATTCAAATGCGAGCTTTGATTTAAGAAATGGAATTTGGCAAGAAAGGAGTTTCAAGGCAGCCTACTCACTTTCCCATTAAGAAGATTAAAAAAGAATTCAAAATATTTAACTTTGGGTAATAAGGTCTGTATTTGTGTAGCAACTAATCTTGTGCTCATGCACATCCCAATTTGGTACTGCACTTGCTTAACTTGAAGCAAGTAAGTAATCTCACTGACTTCCCACATTCTTCAGGAAACACTAAGTGCTTTGCTGAAATGGGGCCATGATCAGATTTAAACAGTGTCCTGTAATGAGGATTTACTCATTAGGAAAAAAAAGAAAAGCCACTCAGCCTGTTAAAAGCCAGCCATTCACCTTAACCAGCAACTTTTTATCTAATTTTGCTTTTAAATAAAGCTATCCTTCATTCAAGGGCAGAATCCGCTGAGAGTTATTTTAAACAGAAGATTTCAAGTTCAGCTAAATCTGGGAAAAATCAGAGCCTGGACCCTGAGCTGTATCCGGACTCGCAGTGCCTATACGTAGAAGGCAGCACCAAAAATCCCCTGGTGTACCACAGCCACTTGGGCATTCAGCCTTAACTCTGAATGTGCTGGTTTGCTTCTGCAATCCAACAGGCAACATCCATATTTTCTGGCCAAGCTCTTTTCAGTTATGATTTTTTCCAGATTTCAGTCGTTACTTGAATGCGAAAGGAATTGAATTCAAACCTTAATGCTACAATAGGCTCTAATTGTATATACCACATATTTTAAACACTAATCCTTCTCAAGAGCAGCAACTGAGAAATAGCCTCACTTGGCCTTGAAAATACAGAATGTTGCTAGGAATAAGGAAAAAATTTACGGAAGAAATACCATGTACTTCCCCATCTCCAACTCAAAGATAAGGCCTTTGTTTTACACTGTGAATACCCATGATTTCATTTAAAAGCAGGTTTAGGTCTTTATCACAATTACTATTATTTTGCTATTACTTTAGCAGCGCCTTCTTGCAGGTGTTACTGCAGAAAATATCTTTATTTCACAGAAAGTTACCTAGAGAAAAAATTACTTTATCCCACATACACACATAGCAATGACCATCCATTTAGCTGTTTAAAAAAACATCAGCCAAGCCACAGAAGCTGCAGTTTTTATAGCCAGTACAGATTTAATTTTCCCAGTGGAAGAGGGGGAAGTTTTTCCTGAGCAGGTACATCTGCACGCTCCAGAGAGGCTGCTTGGCCTTGCTCCCACAGCACTACTGTGGATGGGCTTGTCTGCAAAAGGAAGCTCTGCTGGATTTAAACAGGAGGCTTAGTTTTAAACAGAGTTCAAGTGCAAAAAGCCACATGGACATTTATTTCATGTGGTTTATTTTTATTTGGCTTAATTGATTCTGAATCATTTAAAGCCAAATAAAAAAGATAGCCAGAATCCTTAATGCCCACAATAGAGTCTTCACCATTCAATCCCAATTAAAGTAGCAGTTTATTTAAACTAAAGTTGTTGTGTACAGACAAGGCCAAAGCTAATCAAGTGTTGTCTCATCACAATCTCAGCAAACAGCCTGAGCACAGATAATAGCAACCTCTGCTTCCTGCCACAGCAGCTAGCAATGAGGGAGGAAGGCTCTTCAGTCCAGAGGAAGACCAGTTTGGACTATACAGGGAAGAGGGGCTTCCTGCTGGATGGGCTGGCAAATCTATTTCTGTGCCAGAGAAACAATCCCTTCAACGTCCCTCCAGTGTGTTGTCGAACCTGACCTGTGTGAAATTTGAGAATGGATATAAATCAAAGGGAGAAAAAGTAATAAAAAGCTCCCGGCAGACTTGATGACATGTTGATAATGTTCTCGTACTGGAGTCAGGGTGACACCAGCCCAGAGATGATATATAGAACTAAGCCCACATACCGACGATTTACTGGCCTAACGACAGTTTTCATTGATCAGAGGCCAACAATTACTGGATTCCTTCCCACTGCCTATTTCAGTATCAGGCTCTGGCGTGCAATCAAAACACTAGCCCTGCTTCTCCACAGTTCATGTGCCAACTTTGCAGTGGATGCTCAAGCCAAGCAAGAATGATATGCAAATCTGGCAGGTGTTTGGGGCATACCAGTGCTGCTCAAAAGCCCAGCCATAAAAAAGGAAGCGGCAGACAGGCCAGGGGAGTCCCGATCTGCTCCAGAAGGGCTGCAGGCTCTGCACAGCACACAGTAAACAGGTCCCAGAAACTGGAGACATGGCTTTCAGGCAGCAACAGAAAAGCTCAATTATTTTATCTCAGTATAAACAAAGCACATTCTTTATATCCCCTCCAGATAGTCTAAAGGCCTCTCTTGCCACTGCAGCTTATTTCAAAAAGAACAAGAACTTACAAACAAATAGAGCATCCGGTGCTGGTACCAATCACATAACATTCCTTTGTATTTTGTTTTGCTTTGTGTCTTGAAGTAGGGAACCAGTAGAAAGAGATTTCTTTCCCAAGTGTATGGAAAATAGATGTGTCAAACTGAATTAATATCTGCAATAGCACATTTAAATGGCCATGATTAAGCTGCTGGAACGAGATGAATCAAAGCGGGAAAGGTGCTGGCAAAGAAATATTTTTCCAGTATATTACTGTCTCTTACAGACAGGCAAGTGCATGTAATTTGTCTTGGTCTATCAGGATTTACCTATCTGTCCCACAGTTTGCATGGGGGAATGCTGCAAATTTCCAAAACCTTCTATACACCTTCTTTGGAACCCAAAGAAAAGTTGGGAGAGGTTCCAAAGAAGCAACTCCTGCAAAAAGATGTAATTTCCTTACCATAAAACTCATGAAACATACACATTTAGAAACTACACAGGAACTCAGACTGATACTACAGTATCTTTGTACAACACTTCATACAACACTTGCTTAAAAAACATGCCACTAAATACTTTCCATCTCTCTTGATCTTCTATCCTCTTTCTCTTTTCCTTAAATCTGATTTGGCCAAGTTTTTCAACAGAAGCAAAAGGAGCTCAAGAGTTCAGAAAGGGAATTACTGTTTTAGGAACACAGACAATGAAAAAAATATCTTCTTAAGAACAAATGTCTTTTGAAAAAAGTTACTTTCGGCAATTTCATGAGACATCAGAGTTGACTACTTTTAAGGGAAATACAGGCAAAAAGACAATGTGAGTTTGAAGAAACTCAGAAGATTTGAGGTTTTCTATGTTTCAATAATATCTGTATAAAATGAAGCTACCATCAGAAATATTGTCAACATCTCAGGAGAATAACAACCACCACCCAGGTTAATCTGAAATTTGCATAGTTTCAACCATATGTTCTTTTTCTTTAAGAAAAAAATGATATAACACACTTAAAATATTTAATCCTCTTCTGCAAAAGGGAAAAGGGTGTAACTACAAAGAAAAAATTGAGCAGCTGGGTATTCAGAAGATGTTACTAGCATATACTCTGAAAAGAAAGGGAGTTTTCCTCTATTCAATCTTCCCAAAAGTAAAACTTCTAAGAAGAGAGTCTAGGAGGTTTCAACATTAGAAGATTTTTATAGAGAGAATTAACTTCTGTATGAATATTTTGCACAAAGGAAGACCCCCTCAAAGTAGATGAGCCTGACAGCCTTTATGTGCTGCCCTCCTCAATAGTGGCCATAAAGCTCTTCCTTGCTGCCTCCATCTAACTCCACTTCCTATGGCATTTTATCCTCCATGCCTATTCACTCCCGAAATGTGACAGTAACCGCAGTTACTGGCACTGCAGCCATGCCTACACAGGGAGCCCCTCACTCTGAGCACTGCACTGAGCCTGTGAGTGCTGGCCAGGCTCCTGGCTGTCCCTGTGCAAGGACTCCTTGGCATCCCACAGGAATCACACCTGAGTCAGCACCACCCTGCCCCAACTGCGCTTGATTATCACAGGGGGGAATAACCAGGCTCTCTAAAGACAAGCCACAGGCAGAGCAGCTCAAGTACCAAAAATACATTTATTTTTTTGCCCAATGCAGACAGGTTGTTGGAAACAGCTTCTCTATCTTTTGCCTTCTAAAAGATTAAATAGAGAATGAACAAAAGAGAAGCAGAGCTGAGGAACATGCTTTTGTTTTCCTTCTTATGAAAGGGAAAAGAATTTACTTGAAGGTCCCCATGGAATAAATACTTCTTTCAGTCTCTTTTCCATTCAGTTTCAGTATTCAACTGGATCCTCTCTCCTGCAACTGCTGAAACCAACCATCTTTAGTAATTCCATATCTCTATTGTCTTTATTTTTTCATTCTTGGACAGGGATTATTTCAACAGCACATTTCAGTATGGAATGAGAAGGTGGCACTGCTAAACATTTTCTATGAGAAATTGATGTGCATTAATCTGAGCCCAAAAATTAAAGGGAAGCCCATGTGAAAGGTTGGATCTGCCTGCCTGCATCACACATCTCTTGGGAGGAAATACAGCACACAGCTCACTGAGAGGAGTGCCCCCATTGTGTTATGGGTGTTTGAATTCATTCTCAGCATATTCTGACTATGTACCCAGAGGCCATAGCAAGTTTATTGAAATAAGTTTTCCCCCACCCATTTCATATCACTGTTCTTTCCTTCTCTCACTAGTATTTCGACAGTCTGGTGTTCATCAGCATGCCCTCCTGGTCAGGCAGGCATCTGTTTCAGCTTCAAGTGGTCTGTGGGGAAAATCAAAGCTTTTAAGTTCAAAGAGGCCAAATTATCACCTGAAGAGGGTCCCCAGACCAGAACATCTGTACACAGTAAGTAGGTGTGTTTCTAAATATCAGATTTTTGGAGATGAAATAATCTACAAATGCAAAGGTGAAAGATTTCTTCACATTACTTACTTCAAATAGCAACCCTACAAATCCAGGTTAAAACTTTCTTTTCAGGTAAAGCTCTTTCCCAAGGGACTGCTTTATGTACATGTCACCCCTAAGCTGTTCACTATAAACCAAATGCAATGACAGGGCCAAATGTCATTATATCAACTTATTTTTATCTCTGTACAGAGATAATATTATGGTAAACAATCAACCTTCTCTTTCTCAGTTGCTGAAGGTGCCATACTCACAGAAGGGCACTGTCTCTGACAGTTTTTCAGGGCCTCCTATGTTGGATTTGTTTGCTGCATTTGATTGATCTTTGGTGAATTTGGGTTATGACAGCGAACTGTTGTAAAGCATTGTGTTGAAATGAGGCCAACAATGAGTTTATTTTGCACCTTTCATGACACATGAATGATTTACAATTTTCTCCTAAGCAGCAGGAGATTGTTTGATGCCGTTCCAAACTGCCCTGGACAGTAACTGCTCACACTTCTGAAATGTAAGAGTGCTGCAGAAGCTACCAGAAGCTCTGGCATTGCCTACAGACAAAGGCAGGTGTGAGGACATCCTGCTCAGCAGCACTCTGTCCAAAAGTGGAAGGCTGGGTTAAGTGTACAGTCAGGCAAAGGAACTTCGTGTTGATCACAGAGATCAAAACTTCCTCAGTAGGACTCCCATCCCTTCACTCAGGGCTTCTTGTTGGCTGGTGCAAGGTAAATTTTTTCAGCTTGAATTCAAAGGATGGGTTACCTAGTGAAAACCCCAAAAAGTATTTGTCAGCCTTCAGAAGTTCCTGCATCTTTATTATGGCTAATCTTTCCCATTTCTGCTCTTCCCCACATTTTCTATCTCTCATTTCAAATATCACCACATCAGCTTTTCTTTTTCTGGACAGTTGGGAAGATTGTGTTTATGTACAGAAGTCAACATACATCAAAACATTCCTACATGCCAAAACTGACTCACTTAAAATGGGTGCCTAAACTGAGAAACACAAGAAATAAATTTGCAGAATTAAACTTTAAGTAATTTACCACACCAGTTGCTCTAACTTCATCTTCATCATGCTCCCTTTCAGCTGATACCAATAATTTGCAATAATACAAGTGAAATGAAAAATAGGTCTGTGTGAAATGGTAGCAAAAATAAAACTAAAAGGAAAGAAAGATGAAACGTGGAGTCATGGTGCACTGTGCATGTAGGATCATTTAATTTTCTATTTCCCTAAGTGAAGGTTGCACAGGGCTGATCTCTGCAAGTAGCTGTGAAGTAAAAAAGCAATTTTCAAGTATTTCTGCTCTGTCCAAGTAATAACTGAGTAAAAGGGATCTAAACCCCTTCTTGATCACAATTTGACAACATCTGACAGAACAAGTTTCTCTACACTGCTATACTGAAAAAATAGAAATCAAAGCAATTCTCCTCTTAACTAAGAGCCCACACCACCAGACAGTGCAGCAGGGAGATCTGGATCCGCTGCACCCTACCTGCCCAAATGGAATTTCTTCCCTTTATTAATCTCTCTGGCAAGTGCTGGGGCTGCCACTATATTTAGCCAGCTCATGCAGGACTGGCTCCTGCTGTCTTCAAAAGGCATATCAGGTGCTGATGCCTATTTTTAAACAGGACATCTAAACTTCCCAAGTGTGGCGACCCATGAGTTTGGACATTCTGCTTTTAATCAAGTGAGTTAATTAACTACAGGGCTCTAAAGGAAAAAAAGGCATCAAAGAGGAAGAGCAGGCTACAATAAAGCAACTCAAGATCTGAGCGATAGGAGCTCCTCCTACTTCAAGCACAACTATTCAGGGAAGGAATTCTTTTCCCCTCCCCTTATCTCTGCCACTGAAATACAGGCAAGGCTTCTTCCTTCCTGCAAGAGGCTGACATCATCTTTTGTTCAAGAAAGTCTCTAGCACTGGTACTACTCACTCTCAAATGGAAAACTATTCTACAGACAAAATTTTGCCCCTAAATACCTTGCCACCAGGAGGATACAAAGAAAGTATTGAGATCCATGACTGAAAGTAACTACAAACTGCTTTACACACATTGGGAGAACCTTCTAAAACAAGCATGAGAACCAGCTATGGTATGAGCAGTGATGGCAAGTGATAGCTTGGTACAGAATGCAAGGGGGTTGAAAAACTTTAAGGCATTTTCATGAGAGATAAAGTATGTCAAGCAAAAGCTAAAGAATTTGAGAGAACCAATGAGAGAACCCAGGATTTCTTATAACCTCATCTACTTTGTAACCTTCAGCCAATAATCCTTCCACAGCAAAGTGGCAGGGTTATTACTTCTTCCTTATGTTAATTATACATATGGTGAAAAAGATATCCAATATTTTCAACCATTCTGAGAACTAAAAAAAAAACAACAAAACCCCTAAACAAAAAACCACAAACTGAAACAGCTTATCATTGTTATTATTTACACAGATACACACGTCTCACCTCTAACCCAGTGGAGCTGTTATTTTGAGCTGTGCTGCTGGGGAAAATGCAAGGATTTTCTGTCTGTTCAATGTAAAAGGCAGATAGAAAGAGATATGGGATAAGTCAGAGTTTAACCCAAAGTTGAGAAGTACTGCAAATGCTTATCCAGTTCTGTGACACAGAGGCAAACACTGAAAACACAGAGAACACGATGATCAATGGACAAAAACCCCCTATCTGCAGAAAAGATGCACCCACTGTTGATAATGGGTGTCATGTTCTGCTTCTGCAAAGATAAGTCCTTGGTCCTCTGTTTTCTCTCCCTCTGACATGTGTACACACAAACACACTGTCCCTTAAACACCACACTTAACAAAGTGCAACAGAGGCCAAGCTTCACAGGCAAAGGGTCCTAAATCTACCCCTTTTCAGATAGATGAGATTAATGTTTTCGTGTCAGCCTGCTGACATTCCAATTTGCTCTCCAGCTTAAAGGTCTTCCTTAAAGCAATGAATAAAGAAAGGACAATCAGCAGCTTTCCATTCTCCTTTTTTTTTGTCATCTGCTCCTCTCCATTCATACATATACATGTCCTCCCCCAGATTTTTACCACAGCATTTCTTTTGTTAAGTTTCTCCCTTCTCAGCCATTGGACATGGTTAGGTTTTCTTTTCCCCTGAGAGACAGTGACAGTTTTGGACACAGTGACTTGCAGGACACAGAGTGGACATGAGTCTACCCATGGAAACCTGATCTACCTCCTCTGGTTAAAATAGCACAACTAACTGTAAAATTTCAAAGCAGCTAGACACTGAGCAGCTAATCCTACCTTACTTACCTCCTGCTATATATTCAAAAATAACAGCGTTCTCCATGCTCCAAGAAAATTCTCACCCCAGGTCTATAAATACAGCAGTGCCCGAGGAGCGGCCGGAGCGCGGCCGGCACATCACACAGCCCTGCTCACGCGGCTTCCCAGAAACAGCCCCAGCTCCAAACTGACCTCACTGCAGCTCCTGCTGCTCGCCATTGATGAAAGGAGACAGCATGGCTGGCTCAGATGTCAACATTTACCTTGTAGACATCTAAAGTTAGCTGAGCTGAACTGAGCCCCAGACATGACAAGGAGTGCAGGGAACTGCACAGTGCCTCTGCAGCTGCGATGAGGGGTGCTGGTAAAGACAAAGGGTAACCAGAAATTAAACACAGGTTCTGCATGGGAGTACTATAAAATCTGGACATCTTCCTGTGCCCATTTTATTTAAATAAGATGACAAAACTGTTGTCAAATCAGAAATGGAGATCCTATCTGTAGAAGGTGAAAGTCTTAGAATAAAGAAAACTATGGCAATTTATCTGAGTAGGTACTGCAGATTTTGTCTGCAGCTTCTCTGAGATTTAAAACTTTTCTAGCTTAGTCATAGGTCACAAAACTCTTCTTCATAGCTCAAGTCAGTAGCAAATCCAGAACACTTTTCTGTAGTGTGTCATATGCAGCACATTTTTCTCATTTGTTGTTAAAGACAACATTTGTGCCTTCAGTACCCTCTTTCTTTGCTCTGCTGTTTTTCCCACTTATTCTCATTCCTAACCTTGAATGGCAATTTTGAAAGCAAATCACAGCATTACTTTCATTACTGCTTTATTCAATATGCTTATTTGCTTAAAAAATGCTCATAACATCCCCATTGCAATGAGGGCTGATTCCCCCAAACAGCTCTTGCTGATATTATTGTATGCTTAGTTTGTTTAATAACCTAGTCCTCAGATACAAGTCATCAAGTCATTTTGGTCAGCCTCATTTCTGAACAATCCAGTCAGCTGTTTCAACAATGTGCTTCTACTTCTCATCTCCAAGGTGAATTAACTTCATTGGGAAGCAGAGTATTGTTAACAGCATCTGCTGTGGTTAAATTAAAGAGAGTCCAACTCTCTCACTGTTTCACAAACACCGAGCCATTTTTTGAGCTAACTAGATTATTGAAAATTTGTTATATAATTTAGGAAGAAAAAAAATAATAGAAGCAAAATAAAATAAAATAACTCTCACTCCTATCTGGTAAGAAACATGTTCAGACACTACATGTTTTCTGCCATATGCTGGGCTTGCAGTAGGAAAACAGACTTTAGAGGCTTCCCCACCATTCACCATGTCCTATAAAAACTAAAACTAAACAGCCTTTCCCATCCATCCCTCAAACTGATCTAAGCAGTCATTTACACCAGTCCCAGGGAAGGGATTAAAAACTGTGAATTTTCAAAGGAGGGTGAACTCACACACATCTGGTAACCTGTGGAACTCTTTCAGCCCAAATTTCTTCTGGCTGACAGCTCTCCTTAACATTCATGATAATCATTCATGGATCTGATTTAAAAGAGAACAGTTTCCTCTGACAAATTTGGTCATGGGAGAAGGCTGCAACAGGCAAATCTACACCTCTATTTGGCAGAAGTTCTTTCTAACTCAAAATCATTTAAAAAACCATTTTTTATCAACTTGGGTGCTTTTTCATTGTGTCAATCATTCAAGCCATCAGATGACCTCTTAAAAAATTAATAAGGAGACCACCATATATGTTAAAGGCAAATTCTGAAAAACACCAAAGAAAATATTTTTCCTATGTATTTATAAAATGTAGGGCAACTTTGTATACAAGTATCAAATTTAAGGGAAACTGAAGCAGGTACAATCCTGAGCTCTCAGCTCAGATGTCATTTAGGAGATGGACTCCTGGAAAACTTTGCCCTTTGGATAAATGTGTGGCCTCTTGCACTGGTAGTTGTGATTCTTTCATGTGATATCAGATGGTCCATGAGCAGGTTTGGACAGTCAGCCCCAGTTAAACCTCAGGAAAGTGAGAATGGGTTTTTAAGCAAGGGCCAGCTTGTATTTGGTTAGCAGGTTTTTAAAAGCATGTGTGTAAAAGGATACTGCTGCAAAGGAAGTAGCCCAGCTTCAACTCCCATTAACCCTTGACAGGTATGACTTAGCTGAAATCTCACACCTTCCCTGGTTTAGCTCTAAGTGCTCAGATATGTACATAGATAATTCTCAAATTCCCAGGGTTTATAGCTCCCAGCTCCATCTAATGAAGAAACATCCTCACAGTGTTTATTTTTTGAATGCACTAGCAAGCCTCCCTACTCTCAAGTCTCTGAATGCCCATTTCAGCCAGCTACCAATTCATGTCACACTGTAATGAGCATGAAATTGAACTGTAAACCACACTTGGCCAAATTAGTATTAACAGAGGCAGGGGAAGTAAAACAGGAATAAGGGAAACCCAGTTCACAGCTGTGCAGATCATAACTAAAGTGCCACATGCAAGAACAAGATTACATTTTCTAACAAATTCCACAGAGATTAAGTCATCAAAATAACCATCCTCCCTACCAGAATTAATTCCACTAAACAAATCTGATATATACAAAAGGAAGTCTACTTCCTCTAAAATGGAACCTATGATAGGTTTGAGAATAGCTGTAATGGCCAAAACCAGAGAACTTTATTACCATAGTAATGCAGTTGATTACACAATTAAGCAAACTTTGAAATTATCAGTTGCATTTTGGAAATGTCTAAAAATCCAAGTATTCACTCATAAACACAAGTGGAAGACTTATTCTGCCATACACAGTCTTAGGAGGTGAGGGACATTAAAGTAAACACTGTATTGGAGAAAAAGATCCAAAGGAAATTAAACTACTTATTTCCAGTCACAGAAGGATTCAATAGAGAATTGAAAATAGTGTGGAAGTCCTTCCATCCCATCTCCTGAATGATGGCCCTGAGGCTGTACATAATTACAGAAGTATAATAAAATGTTCCATGTAATACTTGCTTTGTCATCCTTCTTGAATTGAAACAGACACAATGCCAGGCAGTTTTAGCAGTATGCAAAGAAAAGTGAAATTTTTATTCTTTCCCACATCTCTATATTGGATATTTCTCGCCTCTAAGGAAGAGGGAGAAAAGGCAGACTCAGGTGCAGCTTTGGTGTGCTGGAGCAAAAACCTCTTATGGTAAAATTTTAAAAGGACACAGAAGAAATTTTGCTGTTTTACAGAGACCAAGACATGGAGAGAAAGAACAGTCAGAGAAGAGGAAGAGAAAAATGAATGTCCAAGACATGCTGAGGTTAGAAGCTGAGCTGGAGAAAAGAAAGTGACAAGAGACAAAAAATGAAAATATTGATTAAAAGACTTAATATGGCTAAGCAAAAGCAAAATATTAGTCCATGGCTTTAGGAGAGCTCTTCTTAATACTGGGCTCTCAAGAGAACTCCAGGGAAGCTTCTCCTTTTCTCTGGCACATTGATCAGTGCCATGCCAATACCCCAGGCTGCACTGAGCAGTCAGGAATGAGGAGGCTCCCAGGAACTGAGCAGGTGGGGACACCTGGACACAGTGCTGGAGGCAATGTCTCACTGCAGGGCAGGGAAGGAGCAGGAGCATGAAAAGCCTGGGGAAACATGCCCAGCTCCAGCTCATTCTCTCCCCATGGAAGTGGCAGCTCCCCTCAGTCTGATGGTGTACACTGACCTGCTCTGAGCACAATTATAACCACTCAAAGAATATCTTCTTTGCCAACAGCACCGTTCTAATCATCCACACCATTCTAATCATCCACACCACTCAGTTTCAGGCTATCATGTCAAATAATATTTAGACACAATTATTATTAGTAATAATAATCTCACACCAAATTAATGTGAGGTTTTGCCTCAACATGAACATCACCCCTTAGGATCAATAACTAGAGAAAGTAAAGTATTCAATGACCATATTTTACACAAAACATAGATCTGCTGGTGCATTTGCTTTTGCTATCCATCAGGTGCTAATCTTTGACAGGACAAGAGGAATGGTTCATTGCCTCCAAGAGCTGCATTCTCATCCCAAGGCAATATCCAATAAATACAACAATACATATGTTAAGCAAACATCTCTTTTGTCAGAGGACAAGTGCTATTCTTGTGTTTGGTCTTACATTAACCAAGTTCTATTCATCCTTAAAACCTCTTTGCCCCTCAAAAAGTATCACATATTATTAATAGCAAAGATGTAAGTAAAGATCAGACTTGCTACATGACAAATTAAACCCACAAGACATTATCCTCTTTTTGATGTTCAACCTGGGGTATGTGAAGAGAAAAAACAATGCAACGTGAAATCGATAAACTTTATGTGCAATATTGTTTCTCAGTGCTACCATTTTAGATGAAGAAAACGTGCAAAACCAGACAATCAGCTCACAGGATGAGAGCTGAGATATTTCTGATTTCTGCAGTCTCAGAAGCAACAACTCTTCCTGGACACATAATAAATGAAAGGGTTCAAAATCTGGGCAGTAACAGAAGCCTCAAAGAGCTTCAGACTGCTAACTCCCTGGGGTAGTCTGCCAAGCCAGCTGAGGGAATGGTGTGGTTTCTCCTTGGTAAAAAAGAAAACCAAAATTTGAGTAGAACATGCCACAGTCCCAACAAGTGCTGTCAAGAGAAACAACACGAAGAAAGAGCTGAAAACTGAAATGCTGCTGGTGCTTGGGCTGAGTTCTTGCCTCAGGAAGAACTGGTAGGACTGTGACTCACATGGAGGGAAGTGAACAGGCGAGTTAACAGGTTACACTTGAGCCAGGTGTGAAGGCAAATACCATCACTGGACATGACCAAAGGCTCTCCAAGAGCTGATCAGTCTCAGTTGCCACTGTTTAGATAAAACAAGGCCATGGCTATGGTTTCCTAGAAGAGCAGCTTCTAAAGTTCATTTCCCACCAGTCCAGGGACTCAACAACAGAGAGAAAGCTCACTCATCACACACACAGAAACACAGGTGAACACCCCATGACAGGCAATGGCCTCTCAGCATCTCCCAGGGTGGGATCGCCACACAGAGGTGCTGGGCACCATTTGCTGCCACACATTTGCTGTGGCAAACCAAGTGAGGTGAGGTTCTGCTCTTCCCTGTCCACTTCCCATCTGGAAGCCTGCCCCCAGCTCCCTGCAGGTGCTGAACCACTGCATGACCAGCAGCTGCAGCCCCAGCAGAGCCACCCAATCCCTGGGCTGCCACTCCAGCAGCTTCTCGCTCCACAAGAAAACAGAAAGATGACAAATAAAAAATGAGAAGTAGAGGGGAAAAGAATGATCTGGGGAAAGGCAGATACAGAGGGAACAAAAATAATAATCAGGAATAAGACATGCTGCACAACAACAAGGAAAGAAAATAAGTTCAGAAGGCACAGAGGGGGATGAAAACCTTAGAGTACACAAGAGCTGAAAAGGAAGACAAACAGCAACAAGTATCTTCTGCTACACAGGGCTCTCTATAGAGAAAAAAAGGGGGAAAAGTTTGCCTCTATTTAGAATTAACTATTTCCCTTCAACTCCACAGCACATCAGCTTCCAAGTTCCTGAGTCAGTTTTCTCTCTCCCTGTCTGTACAGGGCAGTTTTCTCTCTCCCTGTCTGTACCGGGCAGTTTTCTCTCCCTGTGTGTGTGGGGTTCAGCCACCTGCACCCCGGGTGCTGCAGGGAGCAGCTGCCTCCGGTGGGAATGGCCAGGGGCTGGCCCTTGCAGAGGGGCTTTCACCGGGTATCACAGCAGGAACTGTCACAGCCCATTGCACAGACCTCAGATACAACAAAACAGAGTATTCATTTCTATTCTAAAGAAATTGCCATGTTCATTTGGACATGCCCATTAAGGCTTAGAAAAAAATAAATTTGAGCAACTGCCAAATTTAAAGCCTTTTGCTTGATAATATTTTTTTCCCCCAAGTAGCATAATGGGCCTAATCCATATTGTGGGCAAGTATCCTGTAAAATTTAATTAAAAGCCCAAAGCTGGTAAACAAAGTGATATTATGACACCAGAAATATAACAGTTTTGAGAGGTTTCAATGTAACTCAAGTCACAGGTGGTTCACAGTCCATGAACCCCTTTGCAGTAACTACCTACTGTACTTTTTTGTATATGTTACACACTGGAGCTTAGTGCCCCCTAAACGTTTCCTGGAAGAGGAGATGAAATAATTATCTTGGTATACTTAGCCTTCACTAAACAAAAAAATATTTCCATTTCCACCCTTTGGGATTTCATACGCCCTGAAGTTTGATGGTTAAAAGTGCCGTACTAAGTACTAAGACAGATCATAAAAAAGGTTCAGGCTTTTCTCCAGGGAAATGTTATGCTGTGATCTCACTGTTTTCCCAGATAAATTTCATTGCATTGTTTCTTTTGCAGCAGTTTTAGACCCATGTGAATGCCATAGCCAATACCAGATGTGCCTCCACGCACTTGCAAGAGAGCTCTGAACAAAGAAAATCCAGGAGAGCTGGAGTTCTGCTTAATGAGAACAGCCCTGGGACAAAGCTTTAATAGTTTAACTAAAATTACATTCAAAACTTAATTAGCAGAAGCTCTGAACTCACAAGCCGTGGCCCATGAGTTCTAATACACTAATTAGCTAAGACACCCTTTAAAGCCAAGTGCAGCTAAACCTTCTTGAGGAGCTGTCACGTGAGCCCTTGGATCTGAGGCAACATTTGTGCTGCACATGGCAAGTTCAGCATTGTTCCACCACAGAGCTGCTGCACTCACAGTCACTGCAGTCCCAATTACCCTGGGTAACAAACAAACTATAAAATGTTCATAGCACACAGTCCTATACACCAGGAAAGATCAAAGCCAACTTTAAACATGGGCTGTGAGCAACCTGGTCCAGTGAAGGTGCCCTGCCTGTGGCAGAGGGTTGGAACTGGACTGTCATTAGAGACCCTTAAAGCCCAAACCATTCTGCGATGATCCCACAACTTACCTACAGGAATGTGAGCCAAAAAACTTGGACAGCTGGACAAGTATTTTTAAAACTTCAGAAAAATTACATCTTAAAGAAGGACAAAAACATTAGAAATAAAGATTTGTTTCAAGCATGTAAAAAGCTGATGTTTCAGCAATTTTGAATAAAATGTCACATTTTTAAAAAATAACTTTGGTGACACAGTCTGTCTATTTTGACAGATTACATTGTCTGGGAAATAAAATTCACCACAAGATCCCAAACCAGTTCTGGGATATCCCACTCTCTTTAGCAACATTATTTAAGCAAGATTGCTGATTTCAGTAGAAAATTTGGTTGAGTCCAGATTTTGGCATGTGAAGAAGCATCACAGATATTGCAGAACCTCACAAGGAATAGATACAAAGTTTTTTTCCTATAAAATTTTCCCTTTGAAACTAACCCTGAAAAAGGTTAAAATACCTTTTTGTTATGTTGTGTTTCACATAAACATTGTATTTCAGCTGTTACCATTTCCACACCATGGAAGTTTTCATCATGCCTTACACAGTGGAGAATGGGAAAGAGTAAGTTTAATTTAGGGACATCAGGGCAATTTGTATTTATCAAGGAGACTATCCTGCAGTCTTAAAGAAAAAGAACAAAAGGAAATTTTACACTCCCCTGACAGATTTCCAGCCAGTGAAATCCACAGTGCTTAATTTATTTACTTTTAAAGGACAAACAGAGACATTGCCAGGATTTGGATCTCTTATGCCAGGGCATTTCAGAGGTTGAAACCTGATGCTTCTAACAACCAGTCATTAGTTTTCTTTCTCTGAGACCTTATTTTTCCTGCTAAAAAGGTGTTTCTACCTTTCAAGATAACTAACTTAAGCTAAAATTAGACATAGTTTGCTACCCAATGGTTAAGAAAAGAGGAACATTTCCAACAGGAAAACTGGGAAACCTTCTCTTTCCCTGCCCCCCAAAGCAATCCAAACCCCTGCAGCATTATTGGGTTATTTTATTTTAATGGATCTTGGTCAGTTTATAAATGTGCCTATATGGCTGGCTGTAATCACAGGGGATAACCTGGAAAAACCAGAGGATTACTCCATTTTGCCTCATTTTTTCTAATGCACACGTGACACTCAAGGTAGAGACTGAATGTTTTTAAATATCTGGCAAACCAGACAGAGCCACCCCTGGCTGGGGCTGACCTTGTGTAGCCAACCCCCAGGCACAGCTGGAGCTCCTTGTACAGCACCTTGTGTTTGCAGTGCTCCCACCCTGAGACAGCACACAACCCAGACCTCTGAGTCCTAAAAATATTCTTCTGCTGGAGTGATGCCCACTGCCATCACTCAGATTTGACAGACAATACAAACGAGCAGACTTTGACTAGGGACAAAGCACAGTGTGCTGTAGGAAACCCACAGACAGGTCTGAAAACTGGGCCCTGGTAATGAACCTGACCACAGACACTTTGGGTCTACTCAACACAGGGAACAACTCTCACCCACCCCAGTGTAGACACTGGGCATTCACTCTGCTTTCACCAAACACTGCTCAGAGTGGCAGGAAAACATCAAATATTACACATTGCAACAGCTCTGTCACATGGTGACTCTGTTTTACATGTGGGACTGCATAAAACTCACATTGACACAAATCCATAGCTAATAGCTATTAGGGTGCTTACTATCTACATGAAGTGTCCTTCTTTTCAGCTTTATATTATGTACATGAGATCCACAAAACATCAAGGGAAATCTTAACAGGAGTGCAGAAAAACTTGCTCCCAACAGGTTGAAACCAATAACAAAATAAAAAAAGAGAGAGGAGTACATCAAAGTACAGTATTTAGTTCTGCTTGTATGTGTAAAGCACTAAGTCTTCCCTTGAGGATACAGAGTTGTGATGTTTGCTCCTGCACTGTGCTGCCTCCCTTAAACCCATAGAAAGAGTTCAGGCCTCATGATAACTTTGCAACTGCTGATCCAGTAAGCTGCTTAAAAAGACTCTTGATCTCTCAAAGCAAATTTTTTACTTCCAGTTTCAAGTTACATTCCCTATTTCAAGTGACTAAAAAAAGAAGAATTAAGGGGAAATTTTTTTTTTAAATGAAGAAAAATTAAAATGAGACATGCAAGCTTTCCATAGAAATCAGCCAGGAAGAATTCAGCCATAGCCACTGTTCACATTTCAGTCCAGACTGTTCAAGGTAATAGGCTGGCAGGGAAATGAGGTTAATCTTCCCCCTTCCTCCTGTAAGTAAATGTAGAAAGGAGTCTAGCTGGATCTGCAACACAAAAATGAGTTTCCATTGCATCCACAGCAGTGACTGCTGCTCTGCAGTTGTAAGGAAATGCTTCATGTCACATGGCCAGCAAGAGAAACCCATGGAGAAAGAAAACTCATGAGGTTCATCATCCTGCCTCCCTTCCAAATCCTCTTTAGTCCCCAAGGAGAGATAATGCAATCTCAAATTGGGTTAGATTTTCCATGGACTGTCAGGACAGCCTGTCCCAGCCAAGAGGGCACTGTGCAGAGCAGAGCTCTCAGGAGCCCAGGCTGGGGCAGCATCCAGGCACCTCTCTGGCTGCAAATGTACCCTGGCTTCCTTCTCTTTCAGAAAGTAATTCACAGAAATGAAGACATTCACCAGAAAGACACCTAAGGTAGTTTTCCTCTTTTCACGTTAAGTTTGCAATGAATTTCCCACAGATGGAAAAAATCTGATCTTGTGCCCTAAATCTCCAGTTTGTAGAACTGTTTGCCCTGTAAACTGTCATGAACAAATTAAATGCAAAGTGAATTTATCAGGAGCATTTATTTCTAGTAAGAATCTGGGGAAAAAAACAAACAAGCAAACAAAAAACAAACCAACAAACTCTTAGACGATCATTAAGACACTAGAAATGCATATTCTGCATACTAAACATGCAGAACAGTCTCTGTGCTTTATTTCTACTTGTGAAGCAAGGCAGGTTGAATTACAGAATCCTCTCAAATTCAAGTATTCCTGTCCATCCCAGGTGAACAATGAATGAGCTGCTCTGTAACAATGATGCACTCAAAGGCCCTGTAGCAGTTTTATTTATACAATTTAGACTTCACTTTAGTTACTTTCAATGAGACAGGGTTCAAACAACACCACTTCTTATTGCCAACTATCTCATTCCTGCACATTATTTGACTAGCAGCACTGCTTCCTAATAACCATATTTGCTTCTTAATTAATGCAACTGGAGTTTGCAAAAATTGCACAAGTTGTATGAACAAGGATGAGGCATAAAGGCCTCAGGCACACTGAAACAAATCTCTCCTTTTCACACATTCACTCTCAAAGTGTAAACATGAAAAAATATTTGGCTTATTTTCACTTTATTTAGGCCACACAAGACCAGGAGGTGGCAACATTTGGATACTACTCTCATGCTGAAATCTTGAGCATCTGGGAGAAAAAAAAATACTATAAATAAAATATATAGATGATTGAAGTAAATGGGGACTGCACATATGAATCCAAGAAGCTTATTTGGCCCATAGAATGGAAAACCAGCATCAGCTAAAACCACAACAGAAATGGATATAATTTGTCAGGTCCAAATGCAAGAATACAAATGGAAATGACAGAGACAGAGCACTAAAACCTCAAAGAGGATCTGCAATAGACATCAAAATACTTACAGAAATTACAGAGAAACACACTTGAAAATAAATGAGGACAAGCCTGTTAATACAATTAGTTCCTCCAGTGCAGGAAAGGCAAAATAGAGTCCGGAAGTCAGGATGTGGGGGAAAAAGGAGATTTATCACAAGTAGCATGCCTCTGTTTACAAGAAAAACCCCAAAACCAGTTAACTACTGCCACCTCTTTCCTCCCTAACCAGCACATGCCCTCACCAGGAGCAGTTTATTATCCAGGAGGATATGATGCCAGGTAGTTTAACTGCTGATGTCCCTGTGATTGTGACAGCCGAGTGCTTTTATGCAAAATATGACTTAAAAATCACACAGTATGTGGAATGAATCAATAATTGAGCAAATCTGCTCTCTCATGAACAGATTTCAGATTCCTGTGTGAGGCAAAGCATAAGCAGAGTCCTTGGGCAATCAGACAATACAGCACTGAACTTTATGCAGGAAGGCTTGCTCTTGGATTACATTTCTGAAAACAGTGGTTGGCAGAAACGAACATATCTGTCTTCTTGCCAGAGCTTGATGAGCTCCTGTTGGAGAAAAGGATGCCCCTGCAAAAACCAGGCAGAATTAGGCTTTTCTGGGAAATGGAGGTATAGGGAGTGACCACTTTAGAGTTTGTGTTTTCAAGTGCCTTGCCAACACTAAAGTCTCAAGATAAGTACTGTTTCACTTCAGTAATGCCTAGCAATTATTCTCCTCCATCTGGATCTCAGAATATCTCTGGATACAAGATGACAGTGGCTGCCCACCCCTCTCCAGTCTATCAAAGAGCCTTTCTATTCCATGACTCTCAACTCTGATGCACACAGTACATCAGGCTCAGCCCCTCTTTCAAGAAGACATTCTTACAGGTATCAGGGCTCTCCTTTTTCTTCTGTAAGGGCCTCTGATCTAGAAAGGAAGAAATTTGCTGGGATTTATATTCCCCTTCTGTTCTTCTGAAGCTTTTGGTATTCTGTCTTTATCCTTCATGTCTGATATTTGAATCTCACTGTTCTGACAGACACATCATTTCCCTCCTTACAAGTGCTTCTGTTACTCTTTCGACTCCGAACTGATCATCGTTCTGATTTAAATGCAACAGTTCAGTTAACAAGTTGTCTAAAAAGATAATCAAGACTCCTTTTCCTACATTTCCTTGTCACTTGCTAGCCTGTAATACTCAAGGGCTTCTATTCCAAAATCTCTTTGAATTACAGCTCCTCATTCACTTCTAGAAGACTCAAGGTTGGATTAAACTTCTTATATTGCTCCTGTTACAATCTTAAAAGGACTCTTTTTGTGTCTTGCATTACTTTCTTTCCATTCTTCATGTACTTCTTTGTCATTTGCACTTCAGTAGCCCTCGGAGGTCCTGACGAAACTGTCAGAAGAGGTTTGCACATTACAGCTCTGGAATAGAGGGGCTCTGCCCCAGGAGTTAGAGATGGAAAGAAACAGAGAAAGGATCATTATCTTTGTGGGAAGGACGAACAAGCGAAATACAGACACAAGACTTGCCCAAGCTTACAAGGAAGTCTCTGTAAGACAGAGAGGCCAGATCTCCTAGAGCTCAAAGGCTCCCTATCTCCTCTCTCTGATATTCTCTTTCCCAGGCCACTTGTGCCTATCTGAACTATTCAAATATGAAAGACCAACACATAAATAACTGTCATCTGACTTTTGCAGTCTCCAAAATCGGTTTTTCCAAGTGCCAAAGATGGAGTTGCAGCAGACCAAAAGCAATTGGTTTTGAAAAATGAGTGAAAGGAGTAAACTGGAATGGATGATCCCCGTTTCCACTCAGCAGCACCTCAAGGTACTGAATGGACAAAAATGACAGTCCAAGAGATTTGATATTACATGAAGCAAACACATGCTTTGAAGAACAGAACATAACATCACTTCAAAGATGAGATGATAATTTTTCACAAAAATACATTTATTGCTGAATGCCTTATATTAAAAAAAAAAAAAAAAAAAAATTCTACAAGAACCCCAGCCTGGAGCATATAATGGTTTATGCAACAAATACTTGTGAAATGCCTACTTAAAAAGTTAAACCCCCTGGAGGGCTTGTGAATCTTTTACTTGTAATATACCCCTGGAGGATTTTATTTTGTATCCGCCTAGCCTAAAGTTAAAGAGCACTTTTTGAACATGTTTGCTTTACTTGAAGCTAAAATCTGGGTTACTTGGGGGAGGGCAATGGAGAGTCTAATAAATCTTACAATATACTTCTTGGCAAGAAAACTACTTACTGGTGTCATGAAGAAACAACTTTACTGCTCTCTAAAGAAATATTGGTTTCAGAAGTTACTATTGTATTCAAGACACATGGAAGCTACATTAAATCAAGTTGTGAAATATACTTTGGAATATGTGTTTTAAAAAAAGTTAAATCTTAAAACAGATTCTGACATATTAAAAACAGGAGGAAAAAAAAGGGGAAAAAGGAAAGTTTCTAAGGCTTCCATAAATTTTGAAGGAGGAAGTTTAAAACTTGGGTGTTCCTCTCCATAAGTCACATTCCACAAAGAAACAGCTTGATTTTATGTATATAGTTTTACCATTCAAACTTCAGTGAGGTTTTTTTTAAGCTTCTATTTTCACCATTAAAAACTGTGTATTTCTAAGCAGAGGAAACATGAAGAGGGAGCCCACTTGCTCTGAGAATACCAGCTAGAATATGTTTTCTTACTCATATTTGAGAAAGTGCCATAACTCTTGGCTCACAATGCTCCCAGTTACTTTCTTCCCTAAACACTGCATTCACAAATGGATCAGCTAATTAATCTAGACATAATTAATTAAGGCCACCAGCAGCAGCAGAACAAAATTGCTTTGCCAGTTGCCCATGCATCTGGATGTCCTCCCATATGCTGCCCAGAGGAAAAAATTGAGAAGCCTAATCTTTACAGAAAATCAACTGTAAAAACACTAAAGTGAATTTAGACCCTTTGAAAGAAAGCAGATTGAGTAGTCAATTTATCCTCTGAACAGGCTCAGCTCAGACAAGAGCAAGGTGCCATGTTCAATTCTGTACTTGAGGGACCATTACTACAAAGGAAACAAGTTGAATTCAAAGTCCCTCAATTTCTGTGCTTTCTTTTTGAAGATGACTACAGGAATTTGAAATGAGAGCAGGTGCCACAATTGTCCTCCTGTGGCATAGCTGGTAGACTGTTAACAAAAAATGTTTTCTTGGAAGTATTTGCAGCCAGGACTAGCTTCTAGTTCTCCTTCCTCACATGATTTATTCTGGGCTAAAGAAGCTAACTCAGTAAAATCAAGACAATAATTAAAATTTAAAAATCGTCTACATAGGAGTTAGACTGATGCTTGCAGTGTGTATTTCTTAATTCCAAACTGCACTTCTTTCCCAAGCCTGGATATAGCAGATATGGCCTAAGCCACATCACACAACTTTTGTCTTGTTAATCCTCTGTTGAATGCAGAGTGTAATTGTGAAATTATGGTCAGTTATACCAAGTTTGTGGGGGTTTGTTTGTTTTTTTAAGAATGTGATGCTAATGATACAGTGAATTACTACTTCAGCTGCTAAGATGAAGCCACTTGTAGGCCAGAACTGGAACGGACAGCTCCTAAAAAGTGCAGAACAATATTGCAAGTCACCATCCTTTTCCTAAATGTGAATTCAAAATTCTGTTGGACATTTTCAACGTATACTTTCCATACAGCAAAGACTCTTTAAGGTGGAAACTTGTTTCCCAATTTAGCCTTATCTTTTGCTTCCTCCCTCACCATTCCTATGGCACTGTGGGCAACAAAAAAGAAGAGGGTTAAAACGAAAAAAATACAAAAAAACAAATCTTCAACACCTCAATGTATGCCTTTCAAAACGTCTCAATTCTGATGCATCTGAGTATTAAGCTCCATCACTGGCTACTGGTAATTGAAATTAAGCAAGCAGCGTATTTTCAAAGCTTCCAATTCCAAAATAAACTTTATTGGAAACCTCAAAGTAATTGTCTCAACTCTGCAAATTAGAATTAATATTTAATGTTACACTGCTACCACCACAAAAGGCCTACATCTCTTGATAAAGACACTGATGTATCTTAAAACATCCTGGGAGGTTGAAGCTGAAATATTGCAAGAGAAGCTGGCTTGGATCTAGGTTTCAAAAATGACAAAAAAATTATCAACCTTCAGTTCTTAACTGCCTAACATTAGTCTTCAAAGTTAAAAGGGGGATTAGAAACAACACTAAGTAAAGCAAAAAAATACCAGACATGTTGGATTTCCAGTACAGTCCAATTTTATCTCCTAATTATTTAAAATGCAAGCTGCCAAGTGCACCAACCATTATGACAACAAAAATCTGATCCAACTTTGCAACAACAAAAAAATGTTTATCAGAGAGGTCTAAACCACAGACTCATTTTGTAAACTTGGAGGCAATTCCAGAGCTAGTGCCATACATCTCAAAGGAAAAGATAAACCTTCACTCACATTTTTATGTAACAACAAATGGATCAGCGGTCTCCATGCAAAAAAAAAAATTAAAATCCTTCACAGTTGAAGCCACAAGACTTCAACAACAACTCGTTCTTATCAGGGATATTTCCACTAACATAAGTGCAAGTAAAACTCTTGGCAGAAGCGTCCTGGATCGTGCGTGTCGAGAGCAGGGAGTGAGGAACAAAGCTGGCTCTCTGAACACGCACTTGCTCCTCACAAGAAAGGAAACGCTCTGCCTGCTTCAGGAAGGGTCTTCCAGGGCTTTGTCCCCTTCCAAATCATCTCTGATTTCCAAAAACTTTACACAGAAATTGAAGCCAAATGGCACCTGAGAGCTATAGGCTGAACAGTGAACTGAAGACTTAAACAGCTTGTGTGAGAACGAGTCGCAGGCAAACTCATTTATAGCGGGAGGAAAATTTCACGTTCTTGCCCGCCCCTCACATTTTTTTCAAATGCTTCTGGAGGACGAGCTGGCTCAGCAGATCAGAAAGGAAAATGATGTCTTTCAATAACAGGCTGCTGTTCCAAATTCAGCCCAGTCCAATGGTGGCTGAAAGCTATTATCCAACAGGTGGCCAATGTTGAATGAAATCAAGATTTCACTTCCAGTTTCTGTTAAGTGCCTTCAACACACAACTGGCAGTTTGAGCAGACAGGTCAAGCCCTGGCTCCCCAGGCTGTGACCAAGGTGTGCTGTCAGGGCAGGACAGTGGCTTACACCTGTTTTGTGGAAAAGGGCTTCATTTAACCAGTGCTGTTAAACAGGAATCATGAGTGAGCTTGTGTTTTTAAAAGAGGAGAATTTTACTTACAAGAGTTTTGCCTGATTAATCCCAGCAATGGGATATATGTCTAGTGTGTTTACACTATATAAATTATTATTGCCTCAAATTAAACTCGAAACAACTCTTAAATTTTGTTTAAAGCTAGTAGCTGTAGGACCTTGCCATCTGATACAACTCTGCTATCATGGTTTATGGAGCAAATGACTAAGCTATGAAATTTTACTGGATGGACCTCAGCAAAGTGCTTCAGGCTAGTTTCTCAACATTAGGACATGTGAGAGTATGGCTACATGGCAGGCATTCCACAGTAATAGCTCGTGTCAACACTTCTGCTGGGGTAAATAAAGGCATAAGCTGCCTCAAATTACCTTCTATTTACTGTGGGGTCTAGGGGAATGCAGACACAACTCCATGGAGCAGCCAGTTATTGGTATCTCCACTACCTGACTCACACAGAGACCATCTGCCCAAAACTGCAACCAAACTCTCAGAGCAGCCTCCAAAGCACTTGCTCCTGAGATCTCCCCCCAGCCAGGCACAGTTTGCCACATGGATAAGAGGGGATGAGGGGGTTTCACCTCTCCCAGCACCCCATTCCCTTCTTTGCCTGGTTGCCAAACATCTTCAGTGCAAACAACCTATTTAAGGTCCCTCTGACAATGGCTGTCCCTATAGGCTTAAAGGGCATGGCAAACCACCATCCAAAAGAACAGTCCCTAGGAGAAACCAAATAATTAGTAACATGTTTTGATACAGAAAGGTGCAGAGAACATGGCCTTCCCTTTCAAGGCACACAAAGGAAAAACCTTGGAAAAGCAGGGAACTAGATATTCTTTTCTCAGCAATATTTAGTCTAACTCAGCCTCTACCTACAATCACTTCTGCACTGAAAGAAATACAGTGTGTAAACTTTTTAACATTTTCTTTCTTTTATATCCTACCAGTGTCTTCTCTCAAGAGTATTCAAAAAAGCTGGAAAAGGGCAACATCTCAGGTGACTCTACAGTAGGAACTGTCTTCTGCACCACAAGATTAAAATTCACTATTTCCAAAGCTGTGTTTTCACTTGTGTGTTATTGGTGACAATGTTATTGATGACCCAGTAACAAAGAGAATAAACCCCACATTGTCAAGACTGTGACTACATATATATGCACACATTCAAGAAAAAGAAGGCAAATTTAAAACAAGTATTTCAATAATAAGTGAGTGTTACAAAATGGTATTTTTCCTCCTAAATGCATGGATAAAGAACCTTTTGCTAGTCTCTGAATTTGCCTTTCACAGCTACATCATCAAGCAACGTCTTACCCAATAAAAATATTTCTGCAGAATTTAATAACTACATCCATAGCACCTTGTCTGAGATTCAAAAGCTTTGGAAATTAAAATATGGCAAGAGCAGAATTTATGACAACTCTGTGAAGTAATGTCTATGCATACCCTCCCCCTTAATGTCATGATTAATTTACTGTTAGGACTATATTGTAACAAACTTATTTTTAAGTTACTGGTTCTCCCTCGAAACAATGCCCACCCACAAAAGCCAAGCTGTTAGTCCCTGTTCCTGCTGAGCTGTTTTCTGCCTACTGAGCGATGGAAACCAGAATAAAAGTCAACAATTCTCAGATGTGTTAAAAGCGTCAAGCTCTTTGCAGCACTCCCCATAAGCCATAAGCAAATGTGATACTGCAAAATGGCTTGTCATCACCCTCTTCCTGCCCTTCCCAACACATATATTCCTCATGAAGGGATCTTTTCTCTCCAACAGCACCTTTGAGATACTGAAACCTTACTGCTCTAGGATAGGAAATAGCAGGCAAAGATGTCTGCTCCTACACAAACAATTCTATTTATGAACTGAAAACAACTTCCAGGGTCGGCATTTCCAATATATTTATTATTTCAAGGATCATTAATCTTTTTAAAGGACAGAGCTCTGAGTTATAACTAACTGCTGTCAGCATAAACTGCTAAAGCCATGCCTAAAGTAACAACACTTCTATGTCGAACGGTATCATGCAAAATATATTCATTGAAAGGGGAAAAAATCCCATACATCTCAATTTTGCTGGCATAGATACACACAGTTATTCTATATTTTCAGTAGAAGAAAGAGAAATGGACAGAGTTCAATGAACTGAACTTTGAAGACCCTTTTCCATTACATACTTCAGAAAGTTAAGAGATGTAAACTGCAGCTTTAACAATTCTGAGTGGAACTAAAATCTGCACCACTTTCCAATAATTATTACACATTCAAACAGACTGCTACTGCCATATCTTTACACCCAATTTTTCCCAAGTCCTACTGTTATTCCTCATCATTCTCCTTCACAGATCTGAGTAACCTTTTTTTCAGGCATCAAACAATATAGACTAAATTCTCATTCAGTCTCTAATTCAGTATTTACTGGCATGTTTACACATGGAAACAGATTGCAATAGGTATTCCAGAAAAGCTGCTCTGCAAACACTCTGTATCACAATAAAAGTCTGCACAAGTAAGCACATTAATTACTGACAAATAAAAGCACTTTTCATTCTTTCTATGTCCATAACAAAGAGTCTTATCAGCTTCCCTACATAAACAAGCAGTAAATAATCTGCCCTTTCAGTCTTCTCAGTTCAACCACCCTTAGCTCTTCTGTGAACTACTTCACGCTTGCCCATTATCTTTTTGGTTTTGTTTTGGTTTTTTTCTGGGAACAAAAAGATATTACAATGGTGGCAGACAATCACAAATTGCACACTGCCTGTGCACACCACCAGCCTTGGTCTGCCTCAGCATCCACACTGAAGTACAGCCCAGTGTGCATCCCTACACACACTGGTACCCACAGATCTCATAGGGCCAAGGTGAGCATTTGCAAACTCCACAAGGAACGAGGGGGAGGGCAGAGTAACATGGATCTAACTTTTGATCCACGCCAGTTTCTGAAGAAGTGATGTCCCCTGCCTTACTCCAAAAGGAACAGCAAGTAACAACTCAGTCAGGGTTGTAGCCTGCACTCATTGAGATTTCCTACTGACTTTCAGTAATTCCCTAATGGGGGGTGCAAAGAGTCCACAAAAGGAAAATGATTTCTCCAAAGGTCACATTCAAATGATTCTAAACGAGTGATTACTTTCAATTCTGACCTCTTTGGTATCAATTGGAACTTGGCCTGAGAAAATGGTTTCGGGACTCTGCCCACTGGTTTGTTTGTACAGTGGCACAGGAAATATGTAAATAGATTAAATTTACAACAAAGTGCCAAGCATTTGAGATCGCTGGTTCTGTAATATTCTCTGCTACATGATTATAACAGCCAGAGGCTGACTCTAGGCAGTCAGCACTAAAGCCCCTCTGAAAACAGACACCCTGCAGGGCCCATGGACTCTCTGCCCACCATCCCAGCACTATCACACGTGTTCACACATTATCAGCCTCTGCTCAGAGCAAGGCCAGTCTGAAATTACACTGAGTGTCACACACTAGGCTACAGACACAATGGGTGACAGCACAGGGAAAAGCATCTTCTGTGCCCGGCTGATTTGTCCTGTTCACTTTTGGGTATGGGATTCTCACTGCCATTCATAAAGCATGTCTTCTGAAGAGAATTCTGATTTAATTCCTAACCTCCCCCTCTACAAACACATCACTGAGTCAGACCCAGTTTAACAGATCTGAGCAGGCAACTTAGAGTTTCTTAGTGTTCCTCTTCCCTGTCTGAAGTTCTCCAAAACCAAGGATGTTCATGTTTAGTTTAACCCTTTACCATCTAACGATTAATTTCAATTACTCGAGCAATGAAATATATCAGACTATCAAACTGAAACAAAGAAAGAAAAGCTTTCTTAAGAAGATAGCATGACAGGACATTTACTTTCTTCTCTATAAGAACAAACAAGTTTTCACTTCAAGAGAATATACGAGAGAAGTACTATTTTTAACAGACAATTAATGGTACATTTTCTGCTCTACAAGACTAGTTGTCCTTTTTTGTCTGAATATTCAGAATTTGCCTAGTAAAAGAGAGGATCTGACTGCAGCAGAAAGAAATCTTTCTAAAACAAAGACTTGCTGAAAAAGTGAGACTTGCACTACTAGCAGAGAACATCTCTCAAGCCACATGGGTGAATTTTAACATTTATATCCCTGCTAACTAGACACAGGCTCAAACCAAAAACCACAAATATGGTGAAAGTCTGAAAGCAGATCTGAATTTTATAACTCACACCCCAACTCCTCTCTTAACAATGGCTGGAAAATGCTTTTAGAATCTCCTACAATATTTGTTCCATACACAGGAAATGAGTTTAATAGTACATCTTGGGGGATTAGCTTTGTTTAGCTGTCCAAACCTTTGATTCAAAGTCTGTAGATAGTATTGCTTTAGTTGCTACACAGAAATAGACATATTTCCTGATGGGATGCCTCCCTTGCTCACATGGTCATTCACCTTAATCCGTGTTAACTTTATAGGATGCTACAGTGCACATATCAGTGGCTGCAAAGGAAGTCCCTTATACAAGTTTCTTGGCCTCCCTGTGTTCACAGCATGAAAATGGTGAAGATAAATATACTGCTGAAGCATGGGAATTGGGAATTTGGATAAAAAATATTACATTCTTGCACAGGAATTCCTCATTTCTAGACAACATAAAGCAGCTCCTGAGGATGAATTTACTGCTTTTCTGCTTCAGCATAGTGGGCTGTATTATGACCCTGTAATCCACTGTGAGCAAGGCAGCAGCAGAGAGCTGCACTGCCCTGGAGCTGTCTGAGAGATGACTGTGATTCACTGAATCACAGTTTCCTTTCCAATTTCCACTCTGCCTCAAGTAACACAGCCAGCACTGCCTCTGCACTGTCCTCTTCCCTCAATGATTCTGCTCATGAGCTGGGCTATGCTCCACTGTCTTTCCACTCAAAACCAGGCAAGTAAGGAAGTAGGAGATTTGAGGAGAAATTCTTTAAGCTCCAGAAATATGCACATGCTACACATATTTTATGTTAGCCATCTGTACAGTGGAGCAAGGTGTGGTTATTCAGTAGATACGGTGTGTACCTGCCTCAAGTCTTAGTTTGGTGTGCTAGACAAGACATGATTGCAAAGGATTCCTGGCGTTCCACACCAAATGCACACCCTGCTAGTTAGACCACCACATGGCTTTGTTTCTCCCCCAAGACTTAGTTTCTGAAGAATGTAGCATTTAAATCAAGCTAGAAGAAAGGCAACAGCTGTTAAAATAGAAGCATCTAACACATTTTGAGGCCTGAGGAACTGGGAGGGAAAGGAAGCACAGGGCAAGGACTGAGAAAGTGTGATCTGTGAGCCATAGGTGGCTAAGACAGCTTTCAGTGTCCAAAGGGAGAGGGGGAAAAACCCTGAAAACAACAATAAAAACACACAGACTAAGAACCTTGATTCCAGCCAGACTGACCAAATTCTCCAAAACCACAGAGCTCCTAGATTAAAACCATCCTTACAATTCAATATTCAGAGAAATCATCCTTAAATACATAATAATAGGGATTGAGATGCCATAAAATCCTCTTTAGACAGGCAGAATATTCCTGAATTCTCTCCATATTTACAAGGAGTGGGGAGCAGGGAAGCTCCAGACTGGGATGTGCCTGACTGCAACATGCAGCTCTGGAGCTGTGCTCACTGCTGCCAGGCTGACAGGACAAGGAGTGACTCTTCAGCACCATATATTTAGCTGTGCTCTCTATTGTTTAAAGGAACAAATTACATTCGCAGCAGAGAATTTAGCAGGACCAACTAAAAAGCTTGGGAGTACCCATCACTAACCATCAGTCACTAACCATCAGTCACCATCAGGCCTTTTAAACATGACCGTGGGTGATGCATCGCAGACAGCACCAAAGCAGGAGGGAAGAGGTGTTAATTAACCTGTAAACCTGCCCCACTTTGTGCTCCACACAGCACAAAGGGCCGCCGGATTGGAGGCATAGTTCACCCTCATTATAAGGCTCTCCGTTACAAAGCCAGTGCAAAGAAAAGCCTACTGCTTTGACTCACCATCCCACTTCAGTTCTTTGTAAACATTTTGACATGCATTTCACTCATGTACAAACTCTGCTGCTCCAGAGAATAACCTTCAAGAGAGGGTAATTTTATTGTTCAAGCAAACGCCAGAAAAACTTCATCTCCTTGCAAAGCTTCCAGTCGAACTGGTGCACCAGAGCCTGTCCTCGGTCGAATTTGAACAAACCTTTTCCTTCCCAATTTAGTTATGTCTGTGTAATCTGTTTCATTTAGTAACAGTGGTGGAAGTCTGGCATTCTCCTCATGCTGTATTTATACCTATTCTAGTTACACACATGCCATCCCTACATTCCTATTAATCTTGCCCTGATTTTATATGCATCACCAAGAGCAAGCTAAAGCAAAAAGCAGGAAGTCCACATCAGTTGTATGCACAAATCCTTGGACAGGCCTCCATGAGAGTGGAGATTGAGCTCATACACGAAAGACACATCCCTCTCACCACCTTCTACACCCTTGTCCAAAGTCTCATCAGCACGACTGAGAAGTAAAATATCTTTTCTCTCTGTATGTCAGAACTGCTTTGATTAAGAAAAACTTTTTAGAATTAGACTTCTTGAGCCACTGGATTGTAACAAGAGCTGGACAGTTCAGAAAGGCCCCTTTCAGAAACATTTTAGGAAGATTACTGTAGATCAAAAGAAACAATGTAAGAGGTTGGGCTATTTTGCAAGGGGAGATTATATAAACTTCAAGGAGAATTCAAACATTCTTTTTCATTCTTACTTTGCTCAGGAAAGTAGGTGATAAATACCTGGCTTGTTCATAAAAACATAGCAATTAATTAAGAGTACAGCTGACACTGAAGTTCTTAATGAACTATAAATATTTCTCTGATGGAGAATGTGGGAAAAAGTGGATAAAATCAGTAGGTTCTAGGAGAAGACAAATGAGACTAAATGAGTTTAGCTATTTTGGGTGAAGAGTGTATCTCTGTGAAGATATGAACAACCTTAGAAAAGATAGACACTTGAAGCTAGGATCTGGACTAGAATGCATGGCCCCTGGATCTCACTCCTAAACCATAAATTCAGAGTTTCAGAGAGCAGGCAGCACCACAGCAGTGGCTATCCATCCCTGGCCACCCACATCACAAACGCCTCCCAGCCCCACATCCCAGCCCAGACCAGCCTGCTAATCTCAGATGACTTCAAAGCCTACCTGCCTTGCAATCCAGGGAGCTTAAGAAAGCTGTGTTTAACCTATTACCCCACCTCCTTAAGTACCACAGGGCTGACATCCTAGCCATGAAAATCCCAACCACTAAGCAGAGACCCAAGGGGCATCACCAGCAGCCCCGTTAGGAGAGGCCCGTGCTGTTATCAGAGCCTGTGTCTGAACCACAGACAGCTTTAACCCCAGGGATGTTTCTGCCACACAAACCTGAATATAAAACATGGTCCAGCTCCACGTGCAAATGGATAACTCTGAGAAGTGCTGCACTAGAACATGCAGTTCCCAGCAGACTGAGCTACTAGAAATTTCAGTCCCAAGAAAATACAAAAAATTATTTTATGATTGAAACAAAAAGGGGCATAGCCCAGATATCCCATCTGTACTGGCTGTACTTCTGATGTGCCCATTCTCACCTCCTCCCCTTAACAACCAAGTCAATGATTTTGTTATATTTGCATGTTTGCATGTTGTTTGCATGTTATATGCCTGCAAATTGAACTAATTTCGACTGTGTCCTCAATACCCTGATTTTGCCTTCCCATCCATTACCAAGCCTGTTTACATAAGCTGAAGATGCACTCCCTCCTCTGTCCACTTGCTTCTTTACGGCCTCCCTTCAGAGGAGAGGTCAAGCCTTTCCTCTCACCAGCCCTCTCTCATCTTCTTTCTTAGGAGAACATTTTCACCCAGTCAGAGGGGATTGCATTTTGCTCTTTCCTGTTTGATGCATTGCTTGTGAGACAGGATCAAATGAGATTGAAGGCCCAGAAAGCCCCATGCTGTGTACCTTGCATAAAATGTACTTTCTCCTACACTAGAAAAAGGCTTACATGACATATATTTTTTATAAATATATATCTTGAAATTTTGAAAGTAGGCAAAAAACATTATAATATCATAAGGTGGCAAGGAATACAAAAGAAGAAAAAAAAATCCACAGTGAATAGAATCCTTTTTTATAAAAAAGAAAACTATGCTTAACACAAACTCCTTCATGAATTCTCTTTATACTTCCAGCGACACAAATTCACCATTCTGCTGACACTGTTGCTGACGCTACTGAAAAAGTCACCCAAGATGGTTCATTTTAAAATAAAATTTTACAAGGAGACAAAATGGGGATTTGTAATGGAACATTTCCTTCCACTTAATCGCTGCATCATTACTGAGATGGTATAAAGTCCATTTGGTCTTTTAATTGATTTAATGATGAACATATAATATTTTGGGGATAACTCCCACAAAGACATCCAATTAAAGGAGAAAAATCTTAAATTATAGTTGCCCAAAACAATCCTCCCCTAATTTACTTAATGCCAACAAAGAAGAGATCCCTGAAGTGAATTCTGTGTTTTTAATACTGCTATCAATTTTAATATTACCTTCACTCATTTCAAGTCACTGAGCAATTCTTAAGTATTTACAATCATCAGTCAAACAAGGAACCATTTCAGCTCTTTGACCTTAGAATCATGAGGTATAAACTTTCAACTTCCATAGGGAAGATATTTTTAAAACGAAGAGTGCATTTCCCAGAATAATGATGCTCTAATACTAAACAGCAGCTCAGTTATTTTGTGTTAAGAAACCAAAGCCCTTCTTACACAATTTCAAAGCAGCAGCTGTGACTTTGAAACTAGGAACTCATTCTGGCCACCTGCTTTAAAACCAGCCAAAATAAACGTGGTGGGATGGTTCCTGTTGATAGCCATGGGATGGCAGGGCAGCACAGGTTATTTGCTGCCAGGGCTCAGGTCCCAGACATCACTAACTTCTCCAGGATTTCATCTGGATGAAGACTTTGGGATCAAGCTGCATCTGAAAGCTGGATTAATTATTAAGTGCTAGTTTGCAGTCCTGTTACTCAAGAGGAGCAAACCTTCATTGCACAGCTGAGATATATTGTTCACGGCATGCCATTCACAGTGTGGTGTTTTACTCCCACAGCAGATGATACTTCTTAATCCCTTGCCAAACAGAAAGCATTACGGTCTGGCTTACAAGGTATTGGTTTCTTTGAAGAAAGAGTTTGTTTTGCTACTGTGTGTTTTTTGTTGGTTTTGGGTTTTTTTTTAATAACTCAAACACATCAATAATAGCAGTAATGGTAAACTATGAATTATTACTTTGAATCCTCAAACTAGCCTACTTCTTCTAGACCTACTAAATGCAAAAAAACATTGCAAAAAATAGTGTCCACCAGTGCAACTTAGGTGAACACTAACTAAACCTTCCCAGATCCACAACCACAGCAAATGTAGCAGAGTGTACCTCAGAAGATATTTCAGGGCCTAATCCTGCTCTCAGCAGAATCAACAGAGAGTTACTGAACTTCCATAGCAAAAGGATTTGGCCTACAAAATCTCAGCCATTTCTAATTCTCACTGCTAAAAAGCAAATGTGGTCCCCCTCAAAAAACTCCACTACAAAGTACTACAGAAGGAAAAGAAACCTTAAATATTTAAAAACATACAAACATGTTCCTAAAAGTTTAATTTAATATAACATTGTTAAAGAACGAGAGAACAAAAGAAAAAAAAAAATCAGGTCATTCACAAGTGTCCTAAGTTCTTTCTGCTTTCTACCCCTCTGTGCCATGCTTTCCCCCTTGCACTCTCCTTGTGCAGGGGCACATTTCAGACAAAGCAGCCACTGTAACACTCACAGTGCCCAGGTGGGAACACGCTCTTCTCCTTATGGCCAGCAAGGGACACACGCTTTGATCTTCAAGGAAAAGACTCTGGATGGTGCAACTCAAAAGGCTGCTGCAAGTTTATTTCTTGGTTTTTTTCCTTCCCTATAAATTATCCCTCCTTTTGATATCTATTCTTGCTCTTGAAAAAAAAATAAAAATACACACATCAAGTTAAGATGAAAACTGCCCACACGACAAGTTTGTGTTTACAAGCTTAAGAGCAAGTTTCACTTGAACACAGGTCAATGCCTCTTTAAGAAAACATCACATACCAAAAAAATCACACATGGTTAGAACACATCATGAGCAGAGAGGAATTGTGGACTCAGTCTGTGAGGCACCGAGCCAGCCTGAGAAGCCCTTTGAAGTTAGAAAAACATCCTCTGGTCAGAGCACATTTGTGAAGCCGTGGGACAGGCGCTTTAAACAACATTCACTCGAGATCACCTGCGGTGTGCCAGCGGATTGGCGCCTGGGCAACTTCAACAACGTAACCCTTTCTACTCCACCAAGATCACTCACTCCAAAATCCCTCCTATCAACAGCACAGTGGCAAACTGCGTGGCAAAGCATGCACCTTTCCCTCTCTGTACAGCTCAGGCAGGCAGTTCCAGCAGAAGTTTGGGAAAACCCAGCCACAAGCAGACCTTGGTCAGCAGAAGAAAGGCCACTGTCCCTGGCCACAGCAGTGCTGACACAGAGGGAAGGCATCACCCTGCAAAGCTGCACAAGGCACAACAGAGTCAGGAACGCACCAGGCATGACACAGAACACTGCTCATCACCCTTGGCAGGAGAAGGAACATGCTCAGCTGTGGAAGGCTAAGTCCAGGTAACACAAGGGGTTTTTCCAAGTCCAGGTAACACAAGGGGTTTTTCCTCTCCCACCAACACACAGATAAGGCTGAACATCAGAAGACATTTCTAGCAAGGCAGCTCCCTCTGCCCAGCTCTGCCATCAGCTACTAGCACCCAGCTCCCTAGCAGCAGTGAGATGTGCCAGCCCAGTTTAAAGCACATCCACCCCCTGATCTGGCACTCTCAGGCTGGAGTGCCGCTCAGAAGAGTCTCTAACTGAAGGCAGCAGTGGCTGCCCAGTCCTCACCCTGCTGGATACTGGAATTGATGTGCAGTAGCAGATCAGCTTGACTAGAGCCCATGTCCATTGAGACAGTGGAAGGAGCAAGCCTCACCCTGCCTTTGGACAGGGTTCCTGCTGCTATCAGGAGGCACTCAGACTGCACACCAGGCCAGGACTCTTTCCTTCCTTAACACATACCTCTAAAGGCACATCATTAGCATTTTTCTCATCTAACCATTCTGCTCTTCTGTGTTTGACAAGCTTTCCTACTTTCCCCAGTGGTGGTGAAATTCCCCTCATTTTTGAGGAGGCAGGACTGCCAGTGCTGCCATCAGAAACACATGAGGAGGGTCAGATTACCCTGGCAGAGCTAATAAGGGACCTCACAGCCCTTCTGCTTCTCCCACAGGACATTACCCATTGTCTGTTATTCAATTACTGACAAATCTAGGGGGCTTCCCACTGCAGTGCCTTTGCTTTCTGTCTTTCCAAAATGGGGAAAATCAGAGGTGGTCACAGATTAAAGGCCGATTGTTTTAGCAGAGGTTTGTTCTGTATTTGAACACATGTATGTTAAATGAATAAGCACAAACACCTGCATGCTGCAGTCTAGCTGGTCCCTCCTGGATAGCAGCAAATGCCCAAGGACACAGAGCTACTTCAATGTGCCTTACTTTTGAATTTCAGTACAGAGTTCTCACAACTTTTCTTTTTCTCCTATATGGCATTAAAAAAAAAAAAAAAGAAATCAAACACTCATCTGGAAAAGAGTGCCATGGTAAGGCTGATGACCAAATTCCAGTGAAGTCTATATAGCATCAGTGAATACAATACTTCCTTTCCAAATGCTATGGGGTTTTTTTTCTTTCTTTTTTGTTACACTTCACCACATTGCAGTCTGAGAGCAACTGTCTTTCAAAGTAAAGCCCTGTACAATAGCTTTCACAGGAAGAGATCTCATTTACTTCTTTATGCCGTGCATTAGTCCAGAGTTAAAGATTTTGTGTGCTTCCTATTAGTCATAAATAAATGATTGAAAACACCCTTAGAGTAGAAGAAAAAAAAAAAGAGATGTGGTTCAATACTTTAACAAACCAACCTAATTAGATAAAAAAACACCTTCATACAATAAAAATGTGGCATTTTAATGGGTATTAAGCAGAGCTGTGGGAATAGCCTCTTTCAAAACATGCTTTTTAAACCTATCTGGAAAATTACATTGCTAATTACAAATGGGAATTTAAGTGGCAGTACAGCTGGGAAAAACTTTTGTGAACCTGTCATAAAATAATCAGATAAACTTCATCTGCAGGGGAAAATACACTGCCATTACACCAGCAATGTAGCTGCCAGATTAAAAGAATATTAGTCTCGTGAACCTTCCCTCATCTTCCACTGATGTGGCAGAGAACCCAATACAAAACCACTAAAACCAATGAGAAGCTTCCCCTCTATTACAGCAGGACTTTTGCATAAAGCATCACAGAAATAATGCAGGATTTTTAAAAAATATAGAAACAGTCTTACTTGACTGCACCGAGTTAGTTAAAAATATACATTTAAATGTAAATTATTTATGGGATTTGAAAAAACTCCTTTTACCTATAAATCCACATCAGGAACAAGACCTTGCACATAAGCTTTGCATAAATAAGAGTGGCTTTAACTGAGATAACCTATGAAGTTTATCCTCAAAATAAAATTAAATATTCAGGATGGCTAAATGAGGCACAGTTTTTCCATGGGAAAAAATATCAAAGTATTATTTATTTTCCTGTAGGTACTTGTTTTGAAAAGACCTTCCTCCCCACCTGGCCTTCTGCTAAAAGCCACAATCTACATTTAAACAGTGTGTACGCTTTAGAAAATTATCAACCATCTTTTTTTTACAGCAGGAGCTTATGAAATTATTTGATCCACTTTTCATATAGAACGTCTATGGCTGACCATAAATAGGCAGGCTCCCAGTATAAACTTACCAGGAGTACATCAAAGACCTTCCTCTAGGATCAGACGATTGATTTCTTCAATGCTTTTTAGAATTTCTTCCAGGATATTTTGGGTTATTGCCTTAGACCTTTGCTCAGCTGGAATGACAGATATTCTGTTTGCTGGACTGTGATGTTCTCTCTTTACAGGGGAATGACTGTCCGTAGTGTATACACACGTACACTACATGAACAGAGAGAGACTTGGAGAGTTCACAGGCAAAATTATTATTTATTGTTTCAAAAAGAGCAGTTTATTACAGCAACACTGATACAGGCTTAACCACAGCATCTTACGCAATACAGAGACTGCTTGTTATTCTGTGAGCTCAGGGCAGGGACTCTGCTCTGAGAAATCCCCACTCCCCCAAACAGGCATTTGTTCTTCCTATTCACACAAGGCACAAGGCTTAGCCTTACAGCTACTACCCTCTTTACCCAACTCTCTTGAAACTAACTGTCCTGGAAGTATGAAAGATTTTTAAGATAGGACAAGAAGCAGCTTAGTCCTTACCTACCACTATCAAATCTTTGGGGAATCAGACAGCAAACTATCTCCGAGGGCAATGTGACACACTACCCACCGTTCTCCTTCCTCCCCCAAGACAAATCTGTCACCTCCGTACCACTCATCATCCGCATCAGAGTGTGGATCAAAAGATCCGAGGCTGCTCCCAAATCCCATTTCTCCTGCAAGATGGTACTTTGTTCTGTCACTTCCCTACTGAGTCTATCCCCTTATTTTATGCCTCACAGCATGTGTGGCTGCACCCCAAGATCAAACACCCATGCATGATTTTCTTTCACAGATCTTGAATCACAATGTTATACTTTAATAGGAACCTCAATATACTTAATCCCTTTAAAGCTGCCACAGTAATGCCCCCAAATGCATTAAATTCCACCCTAATCGCAAAACACAAAGTATTTCTCTGGGTGGACAGTGCACAGACTGTTCTGACCACATGCCAATCCACCTCTGAGCTAAAGCAACATACACTGCCCGCATTTGTTAGTCAGAAGTCCAAGGATACATGGCTAAAAATTCCAGACACCTGAAATGTCCTATGCTGCAAATTTTGCTTGAAACATAGCTAAACATTTAAGGGAGGATCTCACATTCTCAAGCCATTCTCATTGCAAATGACACAAAGAAACAAGAGCCACTGAGCCTGCATTTAAATCCAAACCCACTCAAACTGAAAGCAAGGCTGGTAGATGCCCCCTCTCAAGGTGTAATTGAGACACCCAGCCATCAGTCAACTCAATGAGTTTCAGAGTCCACTGAATTCTCAGACTAAGGAGGGTTAATGGACAAAATTACCAAATTATTGGAGCATTGACAAAAGGCTGAAAAACTGCTTGCCTGATAAGTCTTGTTGACAAGTATTAAGCTTTATTAATAGCCCTATGTTTAAGGAACAACTACCTTCTATGTACATTTGGCAGGGACCTTGGTTTGAACCAAGGAACCACAGGGTCTGCTGCTCCCCTGCTGAGGGGTTGGTCACTGCTGGGACCCTTTAGATGTATTTTTACAGGGCTCTTCTTGGCCATTGAGGAACTTCTCAGGCACTGATAGCATTTCAGTCTCCTGTGGCCACTGTCTGGTCATCAGAGGAGCAAAAAGATTTATACCAGCAGAAGTTTTACAGACCAAAACAATAGGACCATTTATTGCTCTATAATATACAGTAGGCCAAACCACAGAATTGCAGAGTGGCTCAGGCTGGAAGGGACCGCATCATCTGGGTCATCTGCTCCAGCAGGACCATCCCTGGGCACAGGTCACAGGATTGTGTCCAGAAGGTTCTTGAATCTCTCCAGTGAAGGGAGACTCCACAGCCTCTTGGACAGCCTGATGCAGGGTTTGGTCACTGCACAAGTTCTTCCTCATGTTCAGGTGGAAATTTCTGTGCATCAGTTTCTTCCAGTTGTTTCTTCTCCTATTACTTAGCACAACCAAGCAGAGCCTGGCTCCAGCCTCTTGACACCCTCCCTCCAGATACTGATAGTGATGAGGGCCTCTCTCAGCCACCTTTTCTGAAAGTGCTACAGGACCACTCCAAAAGACACTGCAGCACTCCTTAAACAATTAAATTCTGTATGGCTAAACCACAAGTACTCCTGAGGTACGATGGGCACCTCTCAGGTGATGTGAGACACATCACAAAACAAAGAGATTTGGGAATCCAGCTGAACACTTGCTTACAGACAAAAGCCTGTTGGAAAGCCAAGTCCCACGGCAAGTTATTAAACAGTGGACAGCAAGTTACAAGGCAACAAAAAACATGCCATATTGCTCTGATGACAATAAATCCAGAAGCCTACAGAAAGTGAATGTCCTGTACAACAGATCCCCTTGCAGAGACACCAGGGGAGCAGTGGCTGAAGGTACACAAACCATTTCCCCTTTCTCTTAGCTTACACTAAAAGCCAACACAGCCCTTTCACCACAGCTAACACCACTGGCTTTCCACTACTGCAATGAGAAACGTCATGAGATATTGCAATAGAAACACGCTTTGCTGGCTCAAAAGTCAGACACAATGAAGATTTTGCATTTGGAACTTTGTTCATAATTCCTGAATGCAATACAGTCCAACTCAGTCTCATAACTGTAGTTACTCTGTAGGAGTAAATACAGGCTTAGTTTTGCTGCCAATGTTGGCAGATATGACTAAATAAATTCACAGAGAAAGTATATTTGACCTTTCCTTCACATTAATTTTTTTAACTAAAACTTTACTTCATTTTCCATGAAAAGGTTTTAAACTATGTGATATTTATAGATAACTCTCAAGTATTCAAAGTAACTGGGATATGAAGAAAAATTAGTTCCATTAAAAAAAGAAACAACCAAAAAACAACTTCACGTATTTCATATGTCTGAACATCTACCATTTGCTTTCCAACCAAGGTTTGATGCTGACATTCACGAAGCAAAATCCGTCTGCAAGGATTTCTATAAAGGCCAACATCTGCAGCACTGGGAGCAATGTTCCATTCTGATTTAAATATCATTGCTGAACAATTATTTCCCCAACTTTGGAAAAACTAACTCCTACAAAGTTTCAGTACTCAAGAGACTTCTCTTTCCTCTGTTCATAACTCAACTCAAAAGAAACCGTAAAAGTCAACTGAGATGATCTTCTGAAGGGTGCATACAAATAGCTACTTACTGAGCTGCTCCTGGGTCTTATTACAGATCCCAAAACCTACAGAAAACCCTTCTGTTAATGAATGCTACTGTAAAGAACATTCCCCTGTGTCAACTATCATGTGCTCTAAACAACCCTTTTTTATTATAACTAAAGTTTTAGTGTGAAGTCTGGACTGCATTATTTACATTTAAGATACTAAAGAATATAACAAATTGTTGTTACTTTTCATCCCAGATTACAGAAGAGAATACACTCCACAACCAAGGCCTTCTCATTCAGAAGAACTAAAGTTTCACTAAGCCAACAGGAACTATCAGGAGCTCAAGAGACACAGATGAGGACTTGACCCAGCTACTACAGAGAATATGTTTTCTTCTTACAAATACCAACCTAAGTAACTCCACTTTGGCGGGGGTGGGAGAAGGAGGGTTGTTAGAGATCAAAAAAAGAGTTCCTTTAATGAGATTGTTTGCAGAAACTTCATGGGCCATTTGGCTTTCCAATCAACATGCCAAATTAAAAGTGCACCACATTAAATCTGAAACACCTATAAAACAAGCCCTGATGAAATACAGACAGTCTTCCATCTACCTCCTCCATATGGCTCAGGCAAAGTCAACTTTTAATTTCATAACACAAAATATTTAATTTATGCTTTTCTTCATATGTCAATTTAACCTCTGGCACATAGCTTTGAAACCATATAAGGATGCCTAACACTTTCCATATGGCAACTGAATTGTGGCTTTTAATTGCACCAACTGGTATCATTCAAGGATAATTCCCCTGGAATCCAGCTTTCTGCTACAGTATTGGCCAATTCACTAATCTCATCACCATGGCACTAATACTTGCAGAGACTCTTTGATTGTTAATATTCATATTATAATTTTCCCAAACCAGAGCTGTCAAGATATACTATGTACACCACTAATTAAATTATCTTGGTTTGTTGGCACCAAATTTCAACACTAAATAAGATTCTGCTTTTCTCTCCCTCAATACAAAGTTTGGTAATTTTATTTTAAATGCCATAGACAATATTTTTGTGTACTAAAATACTTTTTAGTCATACCAATATCAAGAACTGCTGGGCCTGTTGTTTATTTTCATCTTCAGAGTCAATAAAAATAATTATTTATATAGTACTGACATTAATGGACTTGAAAACATTTCAGTTAAAAAAAATCACTTCAAGCAATCACTCGAGATAACATCCAAGGAAACTTTCATTGCTCTTGTCACCATACCAGTAAGAAGGCAGACTTTCAAATGTCACTTTACCCACTAAATGACCCCAAAGTAGTGCTACAATTAAATCCTGTATTTCAATGGCCTTTAAGCCATACCATGTACATAACACCAAAAAAAAATCCCATTTCTGTTTATTATTTTCATTTTGGATGAATGACCTACAGCTGTGTCTTCTGTAAGGCGATGTATTTTTAATATGCACACACACACACAATTTAACAGTGGGGGACTAGGAAGGGCTTCTTTTTTAATTTAAGATTGATCATACTAGAGGAGCAGTGAAGTTGACACTGGTGTTGTCTCCTCTCAGCCATGCAAGGAATGCCCATTAATGTCACTGGCAGTTACAGGCACAGAACAAATGGAGAACAAGCCCCACCTCTGAAGGACTGATGCGCCTCAGAATTTCATACTGTGTCAGTCCCAAACCAGATACTCAACTCTAATTAATATCAATTAGGGTTGAACATGGGGATCACTAGTACTCACAAGCTCAGTGGAAGTGGTAAGCTAAAGTCATTTCTATTTTACCTAAAATGATTACCTACAATGTTGTTCACTGACAGTTGGTTTGAAACCTAATTAAAAATAGGATATTTTTTCCATTCCCAAGCACAGATGTCAATGAGACGCACAAGAACCTGGTAAAATTTCTTATGGCTTTGAAGATAAAAGTAAATGGAACTAAGCAAATGTCATATTTAATATTCCCCCCTCTAGCATAGAACCATTTCTCAGTTAAATAAATAAATACATGAATATTTGCAAACAATGTTGATTTCCAAAAATAGTTTGTAAAAGTAAACACACTGAATAAATTTAAGCGTAAGAATTATACAGGATAATCCACAGTATCAGAAAAACCTTTCTGGATACAAGTTAACTCATTCATAAAGCAGCAAAAGAAGCGTATTCAGTTGCTAGCAGATTTACAGCCTCAGTGGTTTCAATTAGCTTTGAAACCAGAAGATGATTCTGGACCTCATACTTTTCATGGATGCAACAGAATTCCTTTTTCCTTTAATCCCCCACGATGTGGAAGCTGCAGGCCAGCAGAGTCATTAAAACCCTTGGAGCAGAGCAGCCCCTGCCGGGCGGGTGGCAATGCTTTAATGAGCGCGGAGCTCCCACCCAGCTCAGCGCCCACCACACCACATCCCTGCCCACGCCTGCACCCGACCATCCACCAGCAGAGCCCTCCCAGAGCACTTCTGGCAACAGCTGGACGCTAATCACTGCCCTATCAGTGAATTGGAGGGGAGAGACAGAGGGATAGGACACGACAGGGACAACACATCAGCTGAGGGAAGTCTTCTCTGAGAAACTCTCAGAAGGAGTCGTATCATGGAACTCTCCTTGAGTGAAGTGATGTAAAGACCTCCCCTACACAACAATTGTAAATTCAATCATTCTAGAGAGGACTACAAATGAAACTTTACTGCTTTCCTGTATTAGTTACTCATTCCTCTTGTAAAATACTGCATGAATTGCCTGAACTTCAGTGTCATCTCCCCTGGATGACTAACTTTAGCAGAACAATTCACTGTCTGTTCTTGAGAGAAACAGACTTCCAACTACAACCAGGACAGGGCTTTTGGCTTGCAGACAGTAAAATAAATCAAACTGTACTATCACATCCAAGTTTTGATTAAAATTATTCAAATTTTGAATTTTCAGTCTTGGGAGTTCTTCAGGCTAGGTGCTCTCCTCTCCCATCAACAGATCTTTGAAAGTTAACTGAATTTCACCAAATTCAGGCCCTACATACTAACAAAACCATCATCAACAAAGCTCTGGTTAACAATTCCTACTAGGAAAATTACTTCTAGGACCATTATTTTTTTAACACAGCTGTATGTTTCTGTGAATGCAGGTATTTTCATCAGTGTCTGATCTAGCTCTTTCTGCCATAAGTCACAAACACGGTAACCTGGGATCTTTTTTGGGGGGGAAAACACTGTGTTTTACTGAGAAATCACAGTTTCAGCTGTAGCACAATAAAACTGTACCATTCCACAGAGCTTTGCAAGCTTATTGAACATTTTAGGATGAATTTTGAAGCAGTAAGGAGAAGATTCAAGTGCAGTAAGGTATATTAAAGTGCAACACTAGTACGCTATTGGGGACTACACCACTGTCCCACACGACCCCGTGACTAACCATTAGCAGAAGAAACTACTATTTGTACATCTTGAGGAGACCAAAGAACCAAGAGGTTAGGCTACAATTCCCTTTGTATCTTGGTATAATTATACAAGAGATCAAAGAGATCTCAGAAGAGAAGCAGCCATGCAGCCTCAGTTATGGAGTCAATAGCTGTGACTCCGTAATCCTTGTCAAAATGACTGTACATATGGCACATCTGGTTCCAATGTAGGATTAGAAATGCATCCTTACATATTCCAAAAGTTCGTATTTTAAAGGAACTTTAATGTAGCTGTCTCAGTGTGCCTGTGACAGGATGACAATTAAACTAAATCAACAAGCAGGCTATACACGCACACAGATACTACCTATACATTAGGCAACAAATGGCAAATATTTTTGAACATTCAGAAACATCTCAATAAGTATGACAGTAAAAGGCCTCATGGGAACGGTGCTTTTAAACACACTTAAACCTATTTACAGTTTTATAATGTACTAAAACTGTAGACTAATATTTAGTTAATGGCTTGCTAATTGCTGAGCCATCAAGAGGAGGACTTCCTCTTGAGTAAGAGGGGAAATACTGTTCTACTGTCATTCCAGCTGAGCAGACCTCACCAACTGAAGAGGGTTGTGAATAGAAAGGACCTTTGACAAAATATATTTTCTTCTTTTCAGAAAGCAAATCACCCTTGTGGAAGAAAATACATTTCACAAACTAAAGTCAAAGTTTTCAGCTTTAACTCTTTATATTAAATCTTTGTTTAGTTTGATGAGTTGGGCTTCTTTTCTAGAAAACATACATGTGAAAGGTAGAACATACGTAAAAAACGTGACTTACAAAAACTGGGATAATTAGAAAATAATTAAAAACAGGTGCTCTTACTCTTTGCATCTGTATCATAGTACATACTCTTGTTAATGAGAACTTCTTTCTTTGAACATATTGTTTCCTAGTAAAGCACAATAAATATCACTTCAACCAATCATACCTGCAAGTTGAAGGTGATTATATTCATCAGTTACAACAAATCAATGTCTTACCCCTTTGTCTTTACTTCTAGTGACTCTCACACAATTTATGCTCCTCAAAATACAATACTGGTGGAATATGAAATGTCATCATTAGCTTTTCCCATACTACACATCTTCTACTCACTTACACATCCCACCTAAAATGAAGCATTCTTGACTTGCAAGTGAATTTTTCCTGAGACACAAGAAGTCCAGGCTTCTGACAATACAACTGGTAGCTGACAAAGCAAAGAGCCTGCAGGAGGTTTGGTGGCCCTGGCTCCGCTTGTGCTTTCAAAGCCACACTGCTTGCTGGGAAGCACAGATTCCAATCTCCCCATCTCTCAGGTTACCTTTCCAGTGATGAAACTTTCAGGGCTTGATCCAAAGTCAATGGAAGTCTTTCAGTAAACATCAATAAGCTCTGGATCACACCCTGAAACACTATGAGGACCATATCTAAGTAATGTTAAGTCTGTTTACCTCCCATCATGCCTCTTTGTTTAAAGAGACAACATTAAAAATAAATAAAAGAAAACGGCAACTGAAATGTTTCCTCCAGCCCAGCTTTACAAGGAGGACTGAAGGGAAGAGAAGGGGTGGAAAGTGACCAGTGAGACAGCCGGGACAAGCAACTGGCACAGCAACTCTGGTGGGGAAAGTCAGCCTCACGTTATTAGCAAAGAGCAAATAAATAACAGTAACTCTTCGGGGACTTCTCCTTGACTGCCAAAATGTCACAGGCAAACTTGTGCACTAATCAGGGCTCACAAGCTATCGCACACTGGCTGGGTGCTGGGCTTTCCCCAGAGATTGTTTGTTCCTGTTTGTGAAAGGTTTTGTTCTAATCTTGCTGCCCAGACACCAGCAGTCAGGTTCCCTTACTCCTCTGGCTTTTGTACCCTCACCAAGTTTGCTCTGCAGCTTCTAACTTCATCAAAGGACTGAAGGAAACCACCCACGGGGCAGCGCCTCGGAGCAACATTAGGGCAAAGAAAACCTTCCTTTGCACAACCGCCCCTTGGGAGGGAAAGAGGGATGTAGAAAGAGCTTTTGCCTTTCAGTATTTCAAAGGGAAGGGGCGGGGGGGCAGCGAGGAAGCTGACATACCCTGGCGCTGGAGAGCCTGCACACGGCGCGGTGCTGGCAGCCGTGCTGGAGTCCCGAGCTGCTGCCGCCGCTGCTGCTGCCCCCGGAGTATTTCTGCTTCACCATCCAGTCCTCCAGCCCTCTGCGAGCCAGAGAGGCGTTCACCGCAAAACTATCACCTAGAAAAGAGGAGACAATGCCGCCGCTGAGCCGCCCGCAGAGCCCGCCCGACCCCCGCGGCCATCCCGGGCTGGGGCTGGGGCTGGAGCCGGGACTGGCACCGGGGCTGAAGCCCGGACTGGCACCGGGGCTGGGGCTGGCAGCGGGGCTGGGAGGGGGCGGCCGCGCAGACAGCAAAGCGCGGCGGAAAGTTGAGGGGAGAGGGCAGGGGGCCGGGGGCAGCCGGCCGGACCGGGGGAAGGCGTTCAAAGTTACTAACAGAGAGGAGTCATCCCTACCTTCTGGACTTTCTCTGGGTTTACAAACGGCAGCTAGGCAGATCCGGAGGAAAGTGTGTGAGGGAAATAATAAAGGAAGATCGTTAGACACCAGTATAAAATCACAGCAACAAACCGAGTAAAATCCGAATAAAGGGAAGGGGCTAAGGAAGTAGCAAGTGAAAGGAACTAACCATGTTTCGAATGAAGTTTCCCCATCTCTCTGCATTGATCTGCAATTACGATTCATTTGACTGTTTTCAGTAGGGTCAGGTTCGCTTGTTGTTATTTTTTGTAGATATATAAAATCCCAGCGTGTTTAGAAATCCATGTGCGCCGCTTCTCCCTGCTAACACACGAGCGAGCTCAAATCTCAGCTCCTCTCCTGCAGCACGGTCCGGCGTCCCCCTCTCCGCTCCAGCCTTCCTCCTCTCTCCTCTCTTTCCCAAAGACAGAGGCGGTTACAAAAGACCTTACTTCACCCACCGGGGAACATGATTGACACCTCATTGAGATTAGACCACTTGCAGGCAGCCTCCGCCTTCCCATTGGGCCGCGGCGGCAGATGAAAGGGGCGAGTGAGCCTTTTGGAGGCTCAAAAAGGAAAAAGGAAAAAAAAAAAAAAAAAAAAAAGAAGAAGAAGAAGAAAGAAAAAGGAGCAGCCGGGGCGCGTTTCACTTCCAGCCAGGCACGGGCGGCGGGGCCGGCCCCGCTCCGCGCAGCCCCGGGGGCTCCGGGCGGACAAGGCGCCCGCTGCCCCCCGGCCCGGCCCGGCCCGGCTCGGCCCGGCTCGGCCCCGCCGCCAGCGCCGCCCTCCGCAGCCGCCGAGCCCCGCGGGCCGCGCCCCCGAGCAGCGGCCGGACCCGGCACGGGCCGGCCCCGGGCTCCGCTCGGGCCGCGCCGCCGCCCGCGGGGCTCCGGGCACCCCGCACGCCGCTGAGCCCCTCCGCTCCCCGCTCCGCCGATCTGGATCGCGGAGGAAGCCAGCGTGTCTGGAAAAGCAGTTGTTTTGCTGACTTGGTCGTGCAAATTGTTTTTCACGGGCATCCCTTCGCACACAAGTGGTCCTAATGAAGTAACTGTTAATGCCAAAATGCAGCTCTCGAGGTCAGGTCCGGAACCCTTTCTGAGTGATTCTAAATGGTGCAGCAGGAGGACAAAGTCTCTCTCAGCTTTTTTTCATTATTAGTTAAGTAGATGAGATTTACAAAGAATCTCCCCTACTTCTCCAAATTATGAATGGTGTGGGTTTTACATAGAGCATAAACTAAAGGGAAACTTGCTGTTTCATAAAGATAGTTCTCACAGTCATTAAAATTTTGCTTTCTTCCTCTGGCTGGTCATTATATTTCTGTTTATGAAAATCACATCTCCCTGGAGATCCTTGTAGTTCAACTAGGAGAGATAAAAGGGAGTACGTAGTAGATTCAGAACAAGAAAAAATGAAGACTTCTGAGAATTTAACTCAAGAAACTACTAGTCAAACTATGTAGGGTTTGACCCAGATGGGCCTGGTCCAAAAAACTTCAAGGCCACATCTGTGCTTTCAAATCCATATGTTTCAAGCACAGGGAGGAAGGAGTTAGACTAGGGAGCTCATCTGAAAAAAGATTCAAAGCATATGTAGTAACACTTCTGCAGGGAATTGGGACCGGGAGAGGAGGGTCAGGCTTGGAGCTCATTTTTAGAAGGAATTCCAAAGCACATGGATGTGGTGAAGGTCTGGTATGAAACAACTGCACAGCACAGCCAATGCAATGCCATTAAATGAACCGTTTCAACCCAAATTGTTTTTTGGATGATTGCAAAGTCGTTTCTCACATTATTCCAACTATTTATCTGTCTAGAAAAGAAAGCCCTTGCATTGTGAAATGCAGCCATTGCAACAGCATCGTTGCTTGTCAAATAGCTAATAACATGCATTTTTTGTGAATTTCTTTTTTATGTATTTTAATAATGTGTTTGGCCCATTTTTTATATTTGTATTTTGGTGACATATTTGTTCCTTTGAAGATTGTCTCTTGTTTTGGGGAGGTCAAAGAGGGGAAGAAAATTACTTAGATGAAGCCAGTTCATTGGGACATGAGCTTCACTTCGACTGTGAAAACTTGTAAAAATTTTCTGATTCATATGAAGAAATTCTAAATACTAATACCTCAGGTTGGCATAAGCACAAGTACCCTTTAAAACTTCATCAGCAAATATTTTATTTGGAATATCACTTATCTTCACTGTTTATGACAAATAGAGAACAGCTTAGCATAAGTGACCCCAAATGGGATGGGCCTATCCATTCATCTTGTGAGATGGTGCTCACATTCAGCTCTTGGGAATAAAACAAGGCCTTAGAAATGTCTCAAGTTCAGCAGGTCTGCTGAAGTGGGCAGGGGAAGAAGCCCTGGCTTTCTTTCACAGCAGATTACAGAGGTCCACTTGTGTTGAGGAACTTGTGTTCAGAACACAGCCACTCTTGTGCACAACTGCCTTCGCATACGCAACATTTGTTAGAGTTTAAAGCAAGCCCTTTCTCATTACAGTCAATGACATACCCTGCAGAACCAGCACAGGAGAGCAAATCTGACAAAAGAATCCCAAATGTCAGTAGCTGACTCCATGTACAATGGATTCATGCCTTGCTTGGGCACAGGACTAACACAATAACAACTGGTGACGTTACTCTGGGTATGAATCACAACTGCAGCTAATTCTTCCTCCACCTGGGAGAAAGTTTTAGCTACTCTCAAAGTGACAAATCTTGCGATTCTCAGCATGGTTTTGCTCAGACATCAAATTCCGGTTGATTTCAGGAGAATTTAGCATGGTATAACAACTAAACTGGAACTTCAAGGTTTGATTCAGTATATAATGATCCTCAATCTACAGAGACCTCAAGGCACACAAAGATTTTTGGTTTTCCTTCCGTGGGGCCAGAAGTGTGTTAAGTAGTGACGTCTAATAAAATATGAGAGTCGAGTACACCATTCACAGAACAGTACTAATGATTAAAGGATCTCCAACCCAGTGACCTCAGTGGAATTCTTAAAGTTCGAAAGCTATGAGATAGAGTATTATTCATTGCCCTTTCATTAGGGCTGACTACACTCCACTTTTTCAGAAGATGGAAAACCCTTTTGAACCTTGCTATACTATAAAGCAGTCGATGATATGAAGTGCTTCTTAGCCAAGGAGCAAGTGAATAAGACCATTCTAGGAATTCATTGACAATATTCAATAGCATCGCAAAATTAATGACAATAGTTGCAATAGCAAGAGTTACCTGATAGATGAAAGCACCACACTGATTTTCCTGTCTGGGTAGTGGTAAGATACTGCTTTCCAGTTCTTCTTCTTTATCTCCTTCCTTTTCTTGCGCTCTCCTGCCATGTTCCCTCCAGCTGGAGATGAAAGAAGGCTGGTATTGGCCTCCCACAGTCTCAGGTGGGTGCTGTTCTCTTCCACCTGGAAGTGGCATGCTGGTCATGCTACACCACCTCCAGAATAAGTGAGGGTTGATACGTGTTTTTCAAAGTTGAAAAGCCCCATGTAATTCTTAAAAAAAACCCAAAACCAAAGGCACACAGAAGCAGTAAAGTGGAAACTGTGTGGTTCCTCCTCTGCATTAAACAATCCATATTGAACAGAAGTGTTTTAAGAAAATGTTGCTCAGTTGTGAAGGAAAAACATATATGTGCTCTCAGCAGCATTGACAGGGACAATGGATCATATGTATGCTCTTAATATTTCCAGGATGCCGCTGATACAGAATTTTTAACCTCATCACTCTCAGAATCACAGATGGTCGTCACAAACCACACTCAGCCTCCATTTCAACCACGTTCCAACCAAATCTCTTTTAGTCCATCAACAAAGAATTACCCACAGCAATGATACCTCTCCAACAATTGCCTCAATCACTACCCTGCTGATGCATTTAGGGCCACAAACCGTTTTATGAACATTTAAATTTTGGTTTGGTGACCACATGAGTGCTTTGCCTGCTCATTCCCAACACATAAATCAGATGCCTGTGACCAGACACTGTTTTAGCTTTTGGGCCTTTGTCCTTGTACCTCTGGTCTTGGCAGTTTTTTCAGCACTTTTGCCTTAGGCATTTTTGCAATCAGGCATGTTAGCACCTCCTGGCTTTAGCAACTTTGCAGCCTTTGCTTATTGCCTCAAAGCTTTGGCATGAGTCTGCACTGTGGCATCCTTTCAACTCCAAACATACTTGCTTCACAGGTTTTCCTTGGGTTTTTCTTGGATGTCAGCAACTGCCCTGACCCTAGAGGGGGAAGAAAGACTGATCAGCAAGTTCAAACAGTGTCTGTGCAGCAGAAAGATGTCTATCACAAATGAGTACATTCACTACATCACCTGCCAAATATTGCACATGCTCAGGCACCATGAGAAATTTTTCCAGGCCTTCTTCAAGATTACTCCTATAAATCTTCTGAGAGCCTGTGAAGATTGGAGAAAACCCTGGCAAACTTTGTAGTCCCAGACTGTAAGACCACTGTGTCTCCATACTCCAGTGGATATAGTTTCCATGATTGAAGTAATTTCTCTTTCTCTTCTCTTCAGAGCCAAGAACACCCATCAGATAGAGATGGATGTTGAGTTTAAGGGCTGGTAGTTCAGGGTGACAAGTGCTGATTTGGTAGATGAGCTGTTTTCCACAACCACCAGTAGACACCCAGTTGTCCTTTGTACTGCCCCCACTAAAATACTCCTTTTCAGGTGGTACCACCTCTTCTTTCCATTGTATTCAGGAAAATGAGTCTTAGAAGTCCTAAAACAGAAGAATCCACGATGATGAGTATAAAGGTTCATGCTAGGTTAAGTTTTGTTTTCTCCGTCTATTACTCTGAAAGTCCTCATCAGCAACTGCCCTCAGTGAAGGCCTGAGTTTAGAAATGCTTTGATTTGTGAATTCCTAGTTGTCACCTGTTATGTCCTGCAAGTTCTCTCTCAAAGACCTTTGCATAGCTAATTTAGTAATCCAAATTTCAGCTCACCAGAAAAGTAGAAAGGTGAAAAAGTCAGTTGAGATTCCTTCTACCATGTATCTCTCTATAGCTGAGGAACCCGGGCCAGGGCTTTTTCAGACATTTAGAAGCAATTGGCTTTTTCAGTATATTTTAGTGGGTGTTGGATCTAGAATCTGTTTGCTTGGAATCTGATTGCAGATTCTCCAGAAGAAATTCAAAGATCATACAAAATTAGCAGGATTTTTTCTGTCATCATTTCCCCGAGGTAAATGCTATTCCTATCCAAATAAAATGAACTTACACTTTATTTACTAATCAAAAACCATGGATGTCTCCCATAGAAGGGAATCATTGAGATATTTTAAAGTGTGATTTTTCTGAGTTTTCTTTTTCCAGTGGATATTTTGCTGAGATGAAATTTGCTAACAATTGTAACAATATGCAGAGAAAGAGGAAAAAACTTTTTTCCACATCATGTGTAGTGTACTACACATAAAAAGAAAAAAAAGCAAAGTAGAAAGTACTGCCATGACTTCAATAATCAGAATCTTTCCTTTAGCATCTAAGAAATGACAAGTAAAAAAGTTTTAATATAGGAGAGGATTTTTATTTGCATTTCTTAACAATAAGGATGGTTTATACTCCACCTGGTGTCTTTTCTCACATCATCTTTTATGGGCTTCTCTCAGTGACAAGTACCTTTGTACAAAGGTTTCCTCCCCCCTCTCCCCCTTCTCTGGTTCTAACTCTCTAGCAGGCTTCAGCATACAAACACAATGGGAGCATTGAAAGGAAGACAGTGGGACACCTCCTTTGATCTTGTGTTCTAATAACTTGTGTATGTTTGTGTCCAAAAACAATGTTCCAAGGCTGTGAGGACTGCTGCTGCCGAAAAGAATACTCATCGCAGGGGCGGTGGAATAGTTAAACTGTATTCAGGAGAGTAAAGTACTGGCCAATAACGTAAACAACAGACTGTAAACTGCACTAAAACGCTTTGATGACTGAAGAGAGCCCCACTCCACAGCTGACAACACAGACATCATAGTTCTGTTCAAAGCATGGCACCGAGGGTCACCATTAAATCATACAATTCCCTATTACTTTTCATATCCATTCTAGAGGATACTCACTGCACATGGACAAAAGAAACATGTCTTGCATTAAAGCAAATGGCTACTGTCAGATAAGCCAGCTGAGCTCCTCCACTCTGCTGCTACTTGCTCAATGTTGTTGGGGTTTTTTGAACTGTAAGAAGCTGAATTTCTGTTTTCATTTTTCATTTTGTAACTCACTGGTGCTTTTCTTTCTGAAAAAAGGAAGAATTATTGCTGGGAAAACAATGGGCATGGGAACAAAGTAGGACCAGTCAGACCTTACACACAAAGCACACTGCTTGTGTAGAAGTCACTTCTGACAAAGTGGCGACCCACAGCAAGGGGTGGAGGAAGGAGAAAGTTGCTTGATCACTGTCTCATTATTTATGGGGTGGTAAAGTCTTATACTGTCACATGTTGACAAATCCATGATCTTTGGGAAGAAAATGTAAGAATCAGGATCTGCACCTATACTTTGTATTTAGGTTCCCTCTCTGGAGTATTTTCGGCATATTTGAAACTACAGACATTGACAGTCACCCAGGCCTGATTTCCAATATGATAGCATTTGCAAAACTCTCATGAAACGTGAAAGGTTTGAATTCAATGTATGGTGGTTCAGCACAGCACTTCTATGTTAGTTTTGCTGGTTTTTTTTAAATAAACATAAAGTTTATTGAAGTTCTGTTGCTATAGTAAACACGGTTGGTGCTGTGCTTACAAATAAGTAAGTGTAAGAAGTGTTAACTTAATAAATATCTGAAAAGGATGAAAAATGTTAATAAAACTACCTTTTAAGCTCTGCATGAATTATAACGATCCCAAAGTGTTTTGGCAAACCCTTATAACCATATCGTACTGGGAAAGAAAACTTTAAAAACTGTGCCTGGACCACCATGTCACTGTACAAATCTGGCTCCAGTAACTTGCCACAAGTATTTTGTCATTCTACAAGAAACTTGGCTATAAAAAAATGCCTTCTTTTGAACTTTAAGATTCAGCAGAACAAGCAATCAGGTTTTTTACATGTTGTTTACACATGGAGAATGATGTATCATGTTCCTGCTGTTTTTCCCACAGGTACCCTGTGCACACCCAGGAGTGGTGTTGGTACAAAGCCTGTGATGCAGCAGGAATACAGGGGCTGGCACAGGTGAGGGGCTGAGGCACAGAAACTGCCCTTCTGCATTTCCCTGTGTGAGTTTCTGCTCTGCAGCACCCAGCAGAGCCCAGCCGCCTGTAGCCCACAGACCATCTTGGGGATGAATTACCCTGAGTACAACAGAAAGATCCAAGCTGTGAACTGCTGAGCACGGTGCTGGCTCAGTGCTCAGCCTTTGTGCAGCTTACCAAGGCTGTGGAATCAGAAGCAGACGCGTTTCAGGCTCAGACCCAGGGAGATGCAGGCACACAGCAGGAGCACAGAGTGTGTCAGCACTGCCCAGCACAGCACACGCACGCTCCGGGTGACGAGACATGGACAGAACCCCGTGTGCAAGGAATTCCTTGCATGGAAAACAGAAATCACTAAAGCAGTTCAACTGTATTGAGGCCACCAGCACAGCACACATAGCTTGATCTAAATTGTCCTTGCTGCTTACCTATATTCTCTAAACTTTGCTGTGGAAAACAGATCTGTTTTCAAAATTAAGTTTTTTCTTACAAGGTGCATCCAAAGGAACCACAAAACTGACTCATATAGATAAGACACTATCTTAAATGAACTAAAAATGAAAGTCTACTTCACTTCTACAAAGAAACTTCTGAAGGACTGGCAGATGGACAGATACAAAACGACCAAGTAAACTCTGAACATTTAATTTACACTTCTTGGCTTTTCTTTTTATCATTAAAAAAAATTTAAATTATTTTCTTTTATCAGTGTTACAAGACTCTACCAAACACACACTGCACATTGATTTAATTTGTGTTCTCAATACACGGCCTCTGCAACATTTTGTTATGGTATTAATGACATAATTATTGCATTCAGATAGGCTGCATTAGTTGAATGAAGATAACCCATGGAGATCCACTTTGCTGCTCTGTTCTACTTTCTGTGTCCTTTTACATTGTGCATTTTCAAATACATGACAGAAGCTACAGGAATTCTGGGATTTGCATAAAACTAACAAGCCCTCAATTCTTCTGCTGGCATTCATAATTTTGCCATGGTGGTTTTGAACTAGTGCCAGACCACGTCCAACCAAGGCAGCATTTCTGCCAGCATCCCTGCAAACGCAGGGTGCATCATAGCAGCCTTTCCCTTTTGCCTCTCTTCTGGCAGCCAAAGGGCAGACAAGGGAAAGAACTCAGGCACATAAACCACACACCTTGTACTTCCTCACAGCCTCCCTTACAGAGGGCTCTTGCAATGTCTTAAAAGAATCTTTCCCTATAAGACTCCTTCAGTATCATGAGGCAGGTATGGGACTGTGGCTGGGTCACTGCTGCTTATACCACATTCACATAATAAGAGAACAGTGTCTTATTTATTAATCCAAATTTAGATTTTAAAAAATACAAATTCCTGAACATATACTAGGTAGAATTTATCTTCCTCTACAGTCAATGGAGAGAAATGTGTGATTCATGTGACCTATTTTATATGTCTCTATGAAGTTGAAATGAATCATCTTCTAAAAGTACCTATTAGGACATGATTTGTCTCATCTTAATATAGACATTTAAAATAGGTCAGATGAACAGGTTATTCCCCTCCCTTGGCTATAAGAGGAGACCAGGTGACCAGATCAAGTGAAGATATTGTAGATAGCTAAAGTTGAGATGCATTCCACTTTGTGCATATGGAGCAAGATTTTAAGGTTCTTTTTCCTCCTGGTCTCAAAGGGAGAGGTGACTTTCCTTTTTTTTAAACACAAAAAGACTACTCCTGCTTGCTATGCACTGTAAAACACTCAGGAGATCAGAGGGAACAAAATGCTACTATGCTGGACAAGGTTCAATTAGGATGTACAAAAGCATGAGAGATCTCAGCTCAGACACCATACTGAACACAGCCACTGTGTGAGTTACAGGTGTGTTAGGGCCATTCTTGTCTGTGTAGTTGTGGGTCTCTGGAATGTTTCAAGGAGTGTTTTCTGTTTCTGCAAGGAGTTAGAATGTCAGCACAAGAAGTTTCTTACTACTTCGGTCCTAGGGCTTGCACTAATCAGCCCTCTTATGTAGAAATATACTGTCCAGAAAAAGGCTGTGACCAGATCAGCCATTCCCACCAAGCTGAAACAGACAAACACATGCACGAGCAGCTCTGCAATCTCTGCTCCTCTGGTACTCCTAGCCAACTAATCAGTGGGAGTACTGTGGCTTACACAGGATCAAGGAAAGTTTGGGCAAACCAACATAAGGGAAATCCAGTGACAGTTTCTAAATGCAGAGAAATCATTTCAGACTCAAGAATTCCCCGAATAACAAGTTGTGAGAGATTGAGAGATGATTGAGTGGAAGTATCATGATATGTTAACCCTATTATATTCTTCCCCAGGCATCTGCTTTGGTCACTGTTAGAGACCAGTGCCCTGTTCAGCAATTCTTGATCTGCCTACCACAAAAAAATTAAAGTGGATCATGAGTGTTTCAGACCAACTGAAGACGTTCAATTAGTGTAGTCCCCATAGAAGAGAGGAAGAAAATTCTTGCACCAAGTTCAACTAAGCCACTAAGCTGGTCTGGAGGCTCCATACTGATTTCAAGAGACCCATGAGGTACTATTCAGTCTCTTCATGTCTGAGTAGCTGTACAATAATATCCACATTATTAAAATAAAATCTTGTTTCATAAGACAGTTTCCTCATATGTTCTGAGTATTTCCTACTGAGAGTGGGAAGGCATTAATAAAACTGGATTTAAAATTCTACAAATCAGCATAAATCTCTATGGAAAAAGAATATACTTCAGCTCTTCCCTGCTGTTGGATTATTGTTGAATACCCTATGGTTCTCCACAAATTCTTTTCTGTAGCACAAACCAGTGAGACGGATAATAGAACTTTTGTTTATAAATTCTATATTCTCTTTACTATAGCGTCTAATATTTTAATAGCTCATCTTTCACACAATGGAATCATACTCAGAATTATGGCACCCTGGCAAATAGTTAAGGAGTTTAAGTGTATCAGTCTTAAATCAGGCCAAACAGGACTAACAGCCTAAAGCTGACATAGGCCCCCCTGGTCATGAACCAAGAGGTTTAGCAGTGTTGGTTCCTGTATTGGTTCCTTGGGTACTGCACTGGGGCTGCCTCCAGCCGATCACAAGGCTCCAAGCCCAGCAGGTCAGCCAAGGTTCAGCCCACCTGCCTGTGCCTCCATCCAGACCCTCCTCCATCCTCTGTCAGCAAGGATGATACTGTGCTAGACAGTGTCAGAAGTTGTACTGAAGTCAAGATGAACAATGTCCTCTGCAACATCCACCTTTCTTACAGAAAGGTTTGCCGGGCATTATTTCCCCCCTTCATAATCAATGCTGAGCACTCCCAGTCACCTTCTGTCCTAAGTGGGCTTGGAAGTGGGTCCCAGGGCATTTGTTCCATTGCCTGCCCTGGGATGAGGGTAAAGCTGACTGGTTTGTAACTCTCAGGTTCTCTCTTTTGTCCTCCTTGAAGGTATGTGTCACATTTGCTTTGTTTCAGAAAGCCTTTCCCAGTAGGGGTGACCTTTCACTGATAGCTGAGAGTGGCCTCTCAGAGATATCAGCCAGCTCCCCCATGAGTGCATCCCATCAGTTCCCATGGATTGGTACATCCAGCTTCTTGGAGCACCCCCTAACCTGACATTTTTTCCCTGAGGGTGAGTCTTCACTGCTTCAGGCTTTCTCACTGGCCCCATGAACCTGGGCTAGCTGGAGGCTGGTTTTGCCAGGAGAGAAGGAGCTGAGGAGCTCAGTAGCACCTTGGCACCTTGGCCTTCTCTGTGTCCTTGTCACCAACCCCCTCCTCATTCAGCAGCAGACCCACATTTTACCTGTGATACACTTGCAGAACCCCTGTCTGTTGCCCTTCCCAGGCCTGGCCTAATGAGACATCAGCTGGCCTCTGACTTTTCCAGCCCCAACCCCACATTTGCCTGGGATGGTGGAGTTTGCAGTGTGGAACACTGAAGTTTGTGTCTAGAGCCAATCTCAAATTCAATGTACCAGCCCCAGAACTAAACATGAAATAGTCTTTTGTGTACAAACTGGCAGGAGACTGATTTTGCAAGGAGCACAAACTATCCCAGCCATCCATAATTTTCACTTCAGTAATTAAAAGAATCCAGATGTCATTCTCCGTATTCATTTAAAGAAAATTAGACAAAAGTAAATATTATAAGCAAATAAAAGAGTTTCAAACTGTTACAATGGTCCAAGCCTTTCTCATGGTTACAGCTGGGATCAGAGCTGTGCAGAAAGTAGGTTTTCTGCTATGTTGGAAATTCCATAATTTCTTTTTTCATTCTAAATGAGGAAAAAACTATTTATTTTCATACATTTTTTAACATTCTTTTTAGGTTTAAACTGATGGTTCTGATTTTTATGCTTTTCTTATTACAAAAGAGTTTGTCTTCTTAATTTTAAACAATGGGCTAAAAATCTACTTTACAAGGTCATAATGTTCTATTCCAAAAATATGAAGAACTTCTGTTTCAAGTCTATTCAAATATTCTGCTCCAGTATTTTAATACATAGAGCATTGTCAAAAGTGAAGCATTTATATGGATTGCCATTTTGCAATGAAGAGCAGGTCCACAATAAATTTTCTGACCAGTTTCCAATTTGAAATGTGAGAGAATACAGAGACTATGCTTACAAGTTGCTTTGTATCTTCAATGGTATTACTTATCCCTTTCATCTTCTAGGAGCAAGGATGACTCAGAAAAACATGATCAAAAAATTCAGGTCCTAAATATAACAAATATAGTAATTATTTATAATTTTAATCTTATTTTAAAGGTTTAAGATATCTTCTGAAAAAAACATTTTCCAATTCTGATTAATCTGACTCTTTATTGACCTAGGTTCATCTTCCCAGGGATTTTAGTGAGGAAGATATACTTTCATTTCAGAAATTCAGTGTCTCTATTTCAGTTTTGCTGTAAAGGAAGAACATTTATTTCTGTCAGCTTCTTTTACAGCCATACTGCAGGGTGCCTCTGATTATGCTAAACATTTGGGCCAGTTAAAGCCAGTTAGCTTTATTTTATGTGTTTTTATACAGCAGATTTTTACATTTCCTTTGTTAGGACACCAGGGCTTTTTCACCACATGAGATGCAAAAATTAATAATACTTTGTTTTGCCAATCCTGAGTTAACAGTCACAACATACAGCATCCAGCCTGACCCTGAACAAAAACTCTGGGCCCGTCAGATATTCCAAATAGTACAGACATAATCCTATTAAAAAGATAAAACAATATAAGAGAAAACAAAGCAAAAGGAATCTTAAGTATGTATATTCCTCTTTAGGCTTCACAACTGAGCAGTCCCTCTGAAGCCATCACATTTCATTACAGTGGATCTTTCTGGTCCAGCCCTGTGCATAGAAAAGGCAGCTGCATATCCTTGAGTTCTTTCCAGCCTGCATTCGGCACAGATTTCGAGTATAGGATGAGTATCTGACCTTTAAAAAAATCTTAAATTCAGAATATATAAAACAGGCTGCTTAGCCATTCTTCTTATTTCTAAAGGAGATTAAATGCAGTTGAAGAAACTACACTGCATTCAGAAACTGGACCCTTTGGAAGAAAGGGTGACATTTTCTCAGAAAGAAAAAGTCCACAGACTAGGACTTTTCAACTGTTTCAGTATAAAAGAGCCAAATATAAAGAACAGGAAACCATTCTGTACTTTCAGAATAATGTGAAAAAGACAACCCAAGAGAGCTTTAATACCTGAAATGCTCTTAAATCCTAAAGAAAGACTTTTTGTAATACTATATCAAAAGGGGAAAGGGAAATAGCCCAACACAGTGCTTTCCTTTTTTCAGCATGATATGGATGTGGAAAGTATGTTAATTCCCGTATTCTCAAAGGAAAACAAATAGCATAAACAGACAGACAGGAGAGGAAGAGAGCAGTATGTTTAAAATAATAGAGAAACCCACCACTCATTTAAGCTGTTAGCTCTGGGAAGGCTCAGGCTGTGTGTCCAATCACAGGACCTACAGTTTATGTCAAGGCTTGTTTCAGATGCATTCTGCACCAACTCCACCAAACACAAACACAATTAGAGCATTCAGCATCAGACAGTAGGAGATCCCCTTTGATGTTGGGATAAAATGAGGATATGCATGGTTTTGTCCAAAATGACAACCATCCCAGGTTTACTAATGGGTATCTAATAGAAAAAGAGAACTTTATGATGCTCATTAATTACCAAACTGTCATGTGCTTCTGGCAGAAAGAAAGTAATCCTCTTCTCCAGATTAGACAGCCACCACAAAGGACTTCAAAGAACTTTCAGTCCCCTCCCCTGAGAGCTGCCTTGCATAAACCTCACAGCACTAACCGTGCAAATTAAAAGAAGGGAGCAGTTGACAAACCCTTCCTGATACATGCGCAGTCTATTGCTGTTGGCAGTTCAGACACGAGCCCTTATTCTGCTGGCAGATGTGCACATTCCCTGCACAGAAAATGTTCTCTAAAATTCACACAAAACTTTACAAATGATCAGTAAACAATGCTCTCCATTCTTGCTTTCAAACCCGGAGATATTTGTGCTGAAGATCCTTTGGCAGTAATAAAAATTCTTTTTTAAGAACATGAAAATGTAGAAGAAATACAGCTGAAAGTCTAGTTCTCAGAAATTTTCCTCAGATGCTGTTCTTAATAAGGAGCAGCTAAAATATGCCTTTTTCTGGCAATTTGCCACAATGGGTATAAAGGGCTACAGAAATCATCCAATATGAGAATGGATGTGTGAGGGAGCATGAAGCACTTACAGTGATTCTCCTAGTTTAAATGGTCAGACATTTATGGAGTTGGAGATTTTGCCTTCAGCACAAATTCCTTCCCTTGCTCTTACATTTATATAAACTCTTTCCATGTAGCTTTTTTATTTTTCCTAGAGACTGAACTACAGACTTCAAAGTAGGCAGTACATTTCACATATTTATGATTGTCACCCAAATACATGTATTTATGGTTGTTTTCACAAAGGTCTGAAACAGTGATAAAGTCTGAATTGTCTATCAGGAGGAGTGAGGGGACAGGTACTTGAGATATTTGGATGGATTCCAGATGACAGGATTGTGTTCCCCAACATATTTGCCTTTTGTTTTCTTTATTTACTCATGTAGATTCTAATCACTTTACTGACAAGGTGAAAGACAATGAGCCCCATTATGATTTAGAATTTGAATATCCTTATTCAAAGCATCCCAAGCAGCATTTGGTTAAAGCTCTGTGCCTTGGTCTTGCTGGACAGATCAAATATTTAAAACGTGCCCAACAAATTTTATTTTTAAAAAATTAATTTAAATTTTAATTCAAATAAGGTTTTTCTCCAACCAATTTGACAGACATTTTATGACAATGATTGCCAAAAGCATACTGCTGCCCAAAATAGGAGTGGCTTTTTGTTTACTAAGAACATAGAAGTCCAGGGGAAGCAGTGTTGAGTGAGAAGAAGTACTGAAATAAATAATCATGGGGACCGTCAAAAACTGTTCCTTTGTTCATACCACTTTTCAAACAGCACTTTTCGGTACATCCTGGTGAACCTGTTCCAAACCCTAAACACTTTGAAAGAGTCCCTCCTTCCCAAGTAATGTGTGTACTACTTCTCAGTTTGATTTTTAAACAGCAACAACATGCCCAGGAGAAAATAGGTTTAATTTTCCTTTTTTTTTTTTCTATAAATGAGTGATTTAAATCCTTGAAAGCTCTAGGGTTCCATCAGAAACATGATGTATGCTGAACATGACCAACCTAGGTCACAGCTACATATGTAAAATATTAAATGAGGCTGGCTGACATTTGTTATTCAACCTTCTCAGTGAAAAAAAATCATCTTTCAGAGAGTAAACCCCACGAATATTTCAACCTAAATTAAAATTTCATAGTAGAGAAATGTCAAGAACTTAGAAAATATGAGCACAAAACTGGAGAAAATGGAGTTTTTTCTGAGAATTCTTTCTCTTTTCACCTTCTATTGATTGTCTCTGAGGATGAAAAGCACATTTCCTGTTGTTTCTACAGTTAAACACTTCATTATTGTTTTTACTCACTAAACATGTGTTTTCTGGAGTATTCTTTTTCTATACTAGTAACTACTAAGGGCCTCAACATTTCTGAATTACCATGGGCAGAACCTTGACTTTCTTATGAGCTCTCCAAAAAGAGCATTTAGAATGGACCCAGTTATGCACAACAAAATAAAAATGTAATATTTGAATGTGAGGCGGTCTGTGTTTGGTCAGGCACAGAGAAGCTGCCTGGCAGGTGCCAGCCCCAGCTCTCCACCATGGGAACCAGCAAGTGTCCCTACACTGAGGGAAGGACAAGCACTGCTCACACTGAGAAGTCAAATGAAACATGATTTCAACCACTAAAATAGCACCATTGTATTGTGCGCTTGATGCCACTACCTGTTGCTTTCTCTGGTGTGAAATCACCAAAAATTATTTTAAATTATTATTAAAGACAAACCAAGTATTTGATTAGTTTGCAAGTTAGCTAAAGATGACTAGAGCTGTAGGTTGAACAGCCACAGGATTTTCTTTTCTACCCCTTTTTAGAGGTTATCCACTACAGCTGAAAATCCAGTGCTCATCCTCACTTTGTACTTGCAATTCAGCTGATGCAAAAAAGCAGGACATAATCTTTGACACAACATCCTCTGTTAAGAACATCCTCCTCCTCCACCTTCTTCTCCAAAGATAGCTAAGAAACTGTAGTTTCTTCAGCACAAATTCAAAACACTGCCCTGTACCAGCCTCTCTGAAGAAAATTAACTCTACCCCAGCTGAAACCAGCACAGAAACAGAGTCAGGAGTGAGGCACTCCCAGCTCAGTGTCACAGGCACCCATTTCTGAGGCAAGTTCTCTCCTGGGAGGTGAACAGAACTGATGCATTCATACTCCTTCCCCTGCCAGGCATTCATCTGTGATTTTTGTCTCAATAAAAGCAAAATCACAATTCCTGAATGGATATATTTCTGAGGACACACCAGCTTCCAAGACATGCCCACAAAAATGTGGCTCCTTTTGTTGTCTGTTTTCTCTAGTGAATTTCAGTGGAGAACTCTTGTTCCAAAATTCCCTGGTTGGCATCAGACAAATAAGTAATTCTCCTGAATATGAGATAATTTCCATTAGTTTTCCTCTGGTTAAGTCACAGTTCAAAGAAAAGAAGTCCTGGGAAAATTTTGGAATAAGATGATCCTTGCAGGCAGAAGTTGCATTGGTTTCAATCAAAAATGCATTCACAGAGGAGTTTGTACTGAATTTTTGTGCTGCATTTTCAAACACGTGAAAGAAGCAGTGAAAGAACAAATGAAGAAAGCTAAAAGAAACCCAAGGCAAACAGACAGCATGATCTGAGAAGAGATAAGAAAAAGAGTTTTAGGGTAGAGGGCTGGAGGGACAAAGGCCTGGGTCTGTGGGTGCTGTTATTAATCCCAGCTATGCTCAGGGAAACAGGGCTCTGCATATTCCTTGTGACCAAACAGATTTGTCCCAGAGAAAACAATTCACTCCATAGCCAACTTCTCCTCCTAACAGAAACAAGCTAAAATTGGCAAGCCCCTTAGGTCAAAAAGAGATTAGTGGTGTTAGCAATGAGATCTGAAGTGTAAGAACAGAAATTTCAAGTTGTTGTTCCTGCTCAGCCAAAGTGCAAGCTCTGGCATTTTTTCAGTTCAATGTCAAACTCAAATGAATGGCTCACAGGACAGTCAGAAAGGGCAGGAAGGTTTAGCAGTCACCTAGTCTGATCTAGCACCAGTGATGGTCCAAAATTTTTTCCCCTCCAATCATTCCAATCCAGGAGCAGCCCCTGATATGCTGGAACCAGCCAGCATGGGCCAGAACTGGCCACAGCATCACTAAGATGTACAAGTCAGGAGGGACTAAAAAGACCCCACTTGAACTGGCAAACGACATGAGGAAATTTGTATTTTTGGCATTTTCAAGAACTCATAAGGTCTTCCAGGATAAACAGGCAAGGAACCAGTTTATACACACTCAGATGCATCTGGACTTGCAGATCAAGATCAGGGGAGAAAAGAAGCAACAGTCATTCAGGAGGCTGTGGATTTGCTGATAGAACCTGACCCTTTCCATCTTCCTCTCAGCAGTGAACTTCACAGGAAGACAACTGGAGCTGAAAAAGATGCCAGCTGATTGATAATTGTGAGCTGAGACAGCACAAGTGGGAGCCTGATCCTGGGAAAGCAGAAGTCTGAGGTGTTTTGAGATGTTTCTGTGCAATTTCTACAGCAATCAATTCAGTTGGTAGAAAAAGAGTAAAAGGGAACAACTGAAACATTAAATGAAGTAATTAAACCTCCTGGCATGAAAAGCTTTCCCCTAAAAAGAACTGGCCAAGTCCCCAGATGATCACAGACACACAGAAGTTTAAAGGGTGTAGGAAGCTGATTTGTGAAATTGCCAGAAAGTGAAAACTTCAACGTACTTTGGATGGGAAGGAAGAACCCTTATAGTGGTCAGCAAACTGTAATTGGGAAGTTGTAGGAGTTCATTCATCCCTTCCACACACATAAGATAATGCACACATAAAGACTGCTCCTTTTCTAGTCTGCCCATAAGTTAAGTTTTTACAGAGCCCAGTGATGGAGGCTGAGCCTGTAACAGAACTATGAGTGGTGCTTTGGAACAGGAAATGCTCATGTTCCACAGTGCTCTACCTCCTGGCTATAGATTTTAGTTCAGTAGGACATTTCTACTTGAATTTTCAAGAGAACAAATTTATGATCTGGGGAAACCATGTATTGCTGCCTTAGCTTTATAGGTTTAACAAAAACAGGCTTGCATATAGGGATGGCAATAATGCTTTGTCCATTATTACTGTACTGAAAAATCAGCAAATGCTCTCCCAACCAGAGCAACTACCAGGTAAAGACATCCAAACAAAAGTACATTAGACAAAAACCAGATGGCCCCTTGTGCCTCTGTTAACTCCTGTTAATATGCCTGAAAGAACTGGGTCATCAAAAGCACGACTACACCCAGAATTTATACAACTGACAAAGTTCCCACTTCATTGACTGGAACAATGGATTTGTTCTTTCAGTAATAGCCTACAGGGTGCTGAAATACTTACCTGAGAGGGATGCTGTATTGGAACAGAATGTCACAGTGAAATCATCTGGTAAATGAAGCACTCCAGTATGCAGCTTTTCTTCAGATAGTCATGCTTAATGCTTTTTCCATCACAGAAGAAAATCCTGGTGTTTCAAATTGAAATAAAGATGTGGGATATGGAACAATGTACAAATTACTACTGGGCCTTTTAAGAGACAGAATTACTCTGGCTGAAGCTGTTGCTATTATGAGTCTCTAAGCTGCAAGCTGACAAATATCCATGTTGTGTCTTAGTTTACACAACCCTGATCATGGGTTTTTCTAAATGACCAACAATTAATATTTCATGCAATCTTTTTTTTTTAAGCCATTTGTTCATTCTATTGTGTGATTACGAAACAAAGACACCTACAGCAAATATAAGGTAAGGGGTCCTTTCACAAAGGAAAGCAGATATCAATTCTAAACCTCTACAAACAAATGCAGAGTGGAAATGCACCTGATTTGCTAGCCCCATATCTAAAGCAAACATTTCTAGGACACTTTAACAGTTTTGTATCTTTAAGACAAGCACTTACACAGTTCAGACATGAAAACGTTGCTGTGATATGGGGCCTCTGTCAAGGGGCTAACACCTCACAATATGTGGCCTCTATCAAGGGGCTAACACCTCACTTGCTTTACAGACAAGTAACCTCCCTTTCCTCCTCCATTTCCTTCTTATTTTCAAAGCCTTCCCAAAAGTTTTAGCCATATGAAGTGATAGCAATGATTCAGAGATACAATTCTTTAGGTCCTGTTTTCATCACAGGAAGAAAACCCACGTGCTAAGCCTAATTAAAGAATTAAAGCCTAACAAATCCCTTTTAAAACAGTTCACACTACCCATGCAATATTCATTTTCCTGTTACAATACCATCTTGCCCTGCCTGAATTTACTGTATTCCTTAAAAACATCTATTAATCTTAAAGAATTGCTTATAATTATTCCAAATAGCTTCAGCTAGCAAAATATAGAGCATGAGCTCATCTTTCCATTGAGCATGATGGAAAGAAAGGGAAAACCAGTTGGAGGTAAACGGTAAAAAAGAGTTATCTGTACTAATGAACTGTGCTGTAAAATAATCTTAGTTGACTGTACAACAGTCTTACTCAGAAGCAGGCCTAAACAAATTCTGAAGTTATGTGGAAGGGATTGTTGGAGTTGCCTAACCTAGTTAAGAGGTTAGAATGTGTTGGGTGAAGGTTCTGTACTGGATTCAGGTATAACATGCTTGGGATGAAGCAATGAACAGATTCACAGCAGTAATGCTGATTGGAATCCAGGTGTTTATCATGAGGGTCACATGTCAAAGTAGGGCCATTGAACCAATGGAAAGTGTTAGATCATGATCAGATAGCAGATACTTTCATAACAGAGATCTCTGGTTAATAAGGCTCCTCACGCAGGTCACTAAATGGGTGATGGGAAATAAGTTAGTCATGCTTACCCAAAGTGTTAACCATAGAAATGCTTCCATAAAATCAGAAATTACCCATCTATTGCTGGATGCTCCCCAGTTTGAAAGCATTGCACCAAGCATGCAAAATGCTGATACCCACAAAGCACTCCAGATGAGTCTGGTGTACCCAGCCATTGACAGCCCATAACTGTGGGGGCATAATAGCTGATCTTGAGAGGATGATCAGAGCAAATAAACTTGTTGCCCGATTATATTTGATGATATAAAGTTAACAAATTGGAAAAATAGCTCTATTTACTCTGAAGGCTCTTCTGGGGGTGTTTGTATCTTGAAAATAATCCCAATGTTAATGCAAAATTGTGAGTTCATTTGCTATTTAAAAAATAATCAGTATAATAGCTGTTAAGAAGATTTATCTGATGATCCTGTTGAGGGTCAGAACAGCTTATCTGTTCTGAGAACTGTAAAGATAATATTAAGCATGCAAAGGAGCAGCTATAGAGCTAGACAAAGCTGCTCAGTAAATCAAAAGGCTCCCCTGCTATGTTACACAGCACACAAACAGCTTCAGCTCCAGCTCTGCACACACTGACAGCTACTTACATGAATTTTAACACTAGGACACAACATTAAAATGATATTTTCCGAGCAGTATTTTTCCTATTCTGCTGTCCTCTACTCTCTGGCAGCCTTCTCTGAGTGACTAACTTCCACACATGAGAGAGGCAGAGAAGGCAGAAATGCTGGTGCACTCTGACAATGAGCACTGGAAGCTGGAGCTGGCTCCTTGGGCTGTGGAAGAGCTCAGAGCTTCGCTGGTACAGGAAAGGTCCATGCCAAGGTGAATGTGCACAGCGCACATAAAGCCTAAAGCCAGCTACAAAATAAAACTCCAATTTAACCCTCCTCTTGAAATCTCAAGATGCACATCACAAATAAACACTTAGATATGGAGAACATACACTTCAAACCAGAAGTTCTCCTCGTGCCTCTAAAGTAGCAATGTCAAGTTTCAGCTTTGTGAGCTGATAACCCAGTTAAGGATACAACTAGCAGTTCAACAACTGCTCAGCTGTGTCATTTTCTGACCAGCTTCTCTTTTTCTACTCTAGAGTAAACACAGATGACAAGGCCAAATATGTAGAATGCAGACACACAAAAAACCCCAAACAACAAATCAAAACAAAACCAGTGGCTCCATACCCACAGGGGAGAGCCCAGTCTGTTCTCTTGCAACCAATGTTGGTTACAAGAGAAATTCCTGTGAAGGCAAATTTCTGTGAGAGAGAAGTTGTGCACAGCACAGCTCTGCCAGGCTGGGCAGGGAGGGTGAGCATTACTGGGGTCACTTCTCACACAGGAAATGAGGGACAAAGGGATCAATTGCTCATTGGAAAGAGAATTAAATCAACCAGAAATTAGCAATGAGGGACGGAGCAGATGTAGCACATTAAGACTGATGGTGTTGTTCTGGTGATTTAAGTACAGATTGCAGTATCTAAGACTTTAAAAATAAAAAGTTTATGAACTAAAGTACTGCAAATAGATTTCTGTACTTTGTGAGCTACAATAAGGTGATGACCCATGTCAAAGAAAACAAATTCTAACATTTAGACTGTATTGAAATGAAACATTCCTTTCAAGTAAACACCTCTGTAATAATCCTAGATTATACATACTTGGATAAAGACAATTGAAAAAAAAAAAATCCGAGAGTAAAATATTTCAGGGGTGAACAATATTAAGGGAACATTTTGGGTTCTGCAAGCCATACTGCCGCTTTAAGACTAAAAACAAATGAACAAAAAATTTGATGGGGTTTCTCCCCATGGAGAAATATGTTTTGAGATCTGCATTTTTGCAGAACCTTGAGTAGCAATGGGGTTCTCTCTCAGCAAAGCAGAGTTCATCCAGCTGCCTAATGAGGCAAGAGTGAGTGCTGAGATGGAGCATTGGCAGGCAGGACAGGCTCCTCAGTTTGGTAGTCAAGGAAGAGAAGGCATAGTGAAAGGAAAAGGAATTTAGTTTCAATGTTTGTGAAGAGACAAGGCAAGGAAAGTAATGAAAAGGTCCCAATCTCTTCCTGGTAGGCTTACTGAAGTCTTATTTTTGCAAGTATATGTAGTTAGATATCACTTGATTTATACAGTGTCATAAAGTGTTATTACTTATAAGTCACAGAGACGTCTCCTCAGCTGGGGGATCCCCAGCTGTGTGGGTCAAAGGACACAGGCTCTGGATTGATGATCCTGAGTCCTGTACAAAGAGGAAAACCAGGAGATGTAATTGCCATCTCAATTACAAAGTCTGGATCTAACCCCAGGGAGGAATAGAGCAGTGCACAGAAGCTGAAGCTGGAAAACTCCCTAGATTTTTTTGTTTTTTCACTGACCCTAACAACTTCTTTAAAGAAGGAATTTCATCAACTTGTGCAAGACACTGAAGGGACAGAAGGGGTATAGTTCCTGCAATAGCAGTGATTTGGACATACTGCCAAGTTCATTGCTGTCTGATAATCACAGGTTTGTTTATTAATCTTGATTGGAATGAACTCTGGAGATCATCTAGTCCAAACCTCTGTAACTTTTCTATCTGTTCAGAATTTCCTTTGGTGCAAATTGTGACCACAGCCTTTCACTGTGCATCTCCAGGAGAAGTCTCATGAGTATTTAGGGCCTGCAGCACTTTGTCAAGTGAATGATTCAGTGTCATGTTTCTGAGAATTACAAGCTGCTAAGGGAAGAACCAGGCATGCAGAGATTAACTCCATCATCCTTCCTGATTCCAGCTAGTGGAAATTTAGCCCAAGTCTGCAGCCCAGCAGTGATGCTTAATTAGGTATAGATTTCTGGAATCTATTTGGTTTCCACTAAATTCCATCTAGTGGAAAGTGCTGCAGTTGACTTGTAAATTATGAAAAAGTGCTTTCTTCACTTGAAGTGAAGCAAATCGAACTCTCCCAGTTTTAGCAATATTTTATTGGAAGCAAGTGAGACTAAGATGCATGGCTTCTCTGGATGATTTATGCAATTTCAGTGGCAATGGATCTCAAGGATGTTTTCAAACTTTAGAGTTCAGGGAAACTGTTGAGATAGCAAATGTTAACACCCTCTGAGAATTTCTCTGCATAATAAAGTTTACCATCAGGACTATCACAATGAAGTTTTTCCTCTAGACTTTTAGTAGTGTAATTTCTCATGTTAAGATACTCCAAAATAGGCCAGCTCACCCAGGATTTGCAGCAATATAGATATCATAATATATTATAGATTGACTGGTAAATCTATACATGTACATAAAGATTGACTGCAACAATGCAAAGAAAGAAATAAATTTGGAAATAGAGATTTATTTTTCCCTTAAAGGACAAGCTCTTGCCCACTGGTAAGATCAAAGGCAAATTGCAAAGATATTACCAAGAAAAACATAGCTGTGTCAGTCCAAACCACCAATCACTTTAAAATCTTCTATGGTTTCTTCTATATTAATGTTGAAAGCACCGCTGGTCAGAATGATGAACCTGAAAACTGAAAAACTCTCCTCTTAAAGTGATGCCTTTACTTATGCTGACTTTATTGCTGTGGTTTCCCTCCCTCCAGTCTGATGCCACCATCTGTCCATTGCTTTCCAAGAGTTCAAGTATAGTTATAGTGAAAGAACAATAATTAGACCTTAGTTGAAATACCAGGTGTAATACCAGCTTAGTATGTTCCAAAAAAAAAGAGTCTGTACTGACTGTTCATGCTGGTGCTGAACTGTCTCTTTGCAGCTTTTTCAATTTTTCCTTCTGTAGACTTTCCAATAAATGCCTTTAAAGCTCACTACTGTGATCCCTACCCACCACTTTTGTTTCAGTGTTGAGTCATTCTATTTAAGTCCCTTTGTAGCAGCAAACTGCCCTTTGTATAAACTGAACCTAGTTAAGAATTCCCTTTTGCTGCGAATCCGACTGGAATTCTTGGCGGTACACAATGGCATACACCATAGCAGGGTGTTTGCTCCAGTATTTCACTCAAAAGCACTGGGCTTTGTTCTGATTTACACACTTCAGATAACATCAGAATCAGGCCAACAGCTTCTGCCAAAAGAGCATACAAACTGAAAGGCAGAGAAGATAAAACAGACTCACTCCAAGAGATTCAGAGAATGAAAGTAGCATAAAGCTTTTTAACTTTTTCTGTTTTGGCTGGGAGTGATGCTAGCCTGTGTGGAGCATCCATAGGCCCTGTGAAAGCAGAGAGCTCTACAGAGGTATTACAGAGGAAAGTAAAAAGAAAAATGAACTGGTAAAAAATAGAATTAAAACTTTAATATGTTGCCCTGCTTCAAAGAAGGTTGCTTTGTTCGTACTGCATGGTGCAATCACACTCAGATTTTTAGAGACCTCAGGACTACCCTCTTTGTAAGGAAACATTAAGAGTCTAGAGAACAGTTCATTACTGTTGCATCTGTCCTTCTGACACATATCTTCCCCTTGCTAATTGACCATTCAGGAACTAAAGCAAGATGCATTCATGGCTTGCAGTGCAGTCTGGTTCCAAGCACAGCTGCAAGGTGACTGGAGGCAGCTTCCCTCCCAGCTTGCCCTTGCAGGTACAGGAACAGTGACCTGCAGGCAGCACGTTGGGCTCTTGCCCTGTGGCATCCTGAACTCAGCAACTCCCATCCTGAAGAATGCTCCCCCTGCCCCATCCAGCTCTGTTTTGCTTTTACCCTCCATATGTTCTGTCACAGCACAAGGCCAAAAAGGCAGCTTTGTTGCCCTTTCTTATCAGGGCTTGGCCTGCCACCAGTTCATAGTGAAAACCTCATGCCCATGTCAAGAATCTGTCTCAGCCCAAACTCTGTACTTCAGAGAGGCACAAGAAACCCTAACATCTGTGCACATTACACAGCAACAGTAAATCAGTTCTGAGATCATAAGCTTTGTCTGATATTAAAAGAAAGGAAAATAAAAGGCTGGACTTGGAGCAGCAAACACCGTACAGGTGCTAAAATGTGCCTGGTATTTTAACATGGACCCAAGCTATTGTTCATAAGTCTGGATGAACCAGACAAAAGCAAACCATGCATGCTACAAAACAGGCTGCCAAGAGATAGCACAAGCCAACTCTCCCCAAATATGTGAATGCTCTAAGTCAAAAGTGCAGCTGGGCTAATAGTCATTGGGAAAGCAAGCATGAGTCACAGGGTTCAGTAGGCTTTAGCAACTCTTCATGTCACAGTGCAGACATAATCTCACAATCTCACTCTGCAGTTCCTGGACAGCTGGAGAAGGACTTTGGAGAGAAACATGTTGTGCTTTCTTTCAAAAATCCAGGGCCCTACTCCTTTGATGCATCTCTCCAGCAATTCAAGGAATCAGGCCTTGGTTCCCAGTGTCAGAGCTGTTGCAAACACGCTGTGTCTGCACTGCAGGACAAGGGCACACTACACTGGGACCTGGGGGCACATAAGGGGAGCACTCCTGCTCCAAATGAACACACAGCAGAGGCACATCATCCTACAGAACTGCAGACCCTGACTGCGATGCTCCTACCACCAGGACTGAGAGGTACATCAGAATTCTCATGTTCCACAGTGGGGCACAGATTTAGTAAAATAAATTTTAAAATTACATCTTATTTAGGTTCATATGCTATTTATGTCTTCCTATCTTCCTTCATATCCTACTGTGTCTCAAAATTGTGTTTTACTTCTTTGCTTTCACCAAGAAATGAAAGTTCTGTGTGTCTCAAAATAAGTAGATTTACTCTATTGCAGACTGATGGAGAATGTATAGACGTTACTTTTTCCCATACCTCCCAGATGGCTTATTTCTCCAAGTGCAGAACACATATTGTTTTCAAAGCAACAGGTATTAGATGACATAAAGCATGCCAAGTTTCATGAACACCTAAGCTTGTTTAAAAAATAAGATTTGGATTATACTCCTACATTAGAAATTGCTCATTAAAGTTAGTATTTGTTTATTTTTGGTAATTATGTTAATCCTGAACTATTTTTGTGGTATTCATTGAAACTGATTTCAATGAAATGTTTGCTAAACTATAGTACATCTTTCTGTATGAATCTATTGCGCAGTTAGTTTTCTAATTTTCACAAAAAGGATTAAAACTTTATAGAGTCTCATTGGTAATCTTAAAGCAACTCTGAATGACACAAGTCATTGATCAATCACCTCACAGTGACTTATGGGAGAGGCCACTGTCATCTCATACTGTTCATATGTGAATAAGTTTGTAAGTTTAACTTACAAAGTTTTGAAGTTCAACCCCAGATAAATTTAACTGCTTTTTAGAGAAGGTATTGGGTTTGTTTTGGTTTGGTTTTCAAACATAAGCAGTGCTCCACTGCCAGAAAACAGGCCCCTGGGTATTTTGCCTTCACTGTGTCCTCCATCAGTTAAGATTTTGATAAACCTACTTTACAGGGGCTAAAATGTTGGGTTTTTCCAAACGTGCCTGATATAAATAAGCCAAAGTGTTTTGGAGAGGAATCCAGAAGTATTTAATCAGGCAAAACTTCCATTGATTTCCATGGGAGTCTTGTCAGAGTAAGAACTGAGTTAAGACTTCAAGACTTGGCACATTATCAATCCCAGCAAATGGGCGAGAGCTGATGCCTAACGCATGTTCTAGGGAGGAAACTACTTGGCTCAGGGACCAGATTTAAAACATCACATACTGTAGTTTAAGCCCTGTAAGAAGTGAGAAGAACAAAGCTTAAGTTAGTCTCTAAACACCCAAGTCAGAGTTCAAATACAGTGCAAATATTCTTTACATATCTCAGCATGTCTAGTGGCACGCTTACTGTAAAAGGCAAGAGCAATGGATATAAGGGAGCAGGTCTTAATGGGAAATGAGCCCCCAGAGGAGCCACCACAATGCACCTTTTTCACAGGCTATTGATAAGTAGATAACTCATGATTATGGTACAACAATGTTAGTTAAGAAACACTATTAACATAAGGGATACAGTATTTCATATAGTTATTTTAGAGACTCTTTTTATTCCTGAATTTCTTCAAACAGCAATCTCTTTTTTATCCTGTTTTGCATTGTGGGGGAGCCTGAAATATCACATCCTCACAACCAAAGGCAAAAGCCAAGAAAAAGAGAGATGAAGGAGTTTACTATACAGCCTTTCCTAAATCCTAACACACATAACTCTGAATGTGTCCAGCAGATTGTGTTTAACACTGCACCAGCTTGCCTTATAAAGGCACATTTTTCAGCATACTTCAATAATAAAAATGAGTGTAACAAATGAAGTAAGTTGTTCAGGAATGGCATTTCTAGCTCAGTCACTTTGTCTGATCCATCATGGGTGGCACTTCATTAATGTGCCTGATGTTGCAGATTAGATCAATGGCTGGCAATTAACTGGGGGCTTTCTCTGATCTGCAACAGATTCAGAAACTGCCAAAATTCCCTTTGCAGGAGGCACAGTACATCCCCTTCCCAAGCTCCCTCCTCCAGGATACTGCTCCAATGGAGGACAGGGCTACAGGCCGTGAGAGCTCTGTTGTTTTGAAGTATTTCCTGGAGATTTAGAAATTCCATCTCTCCTGTAAGGAATATCTTACTAGTAGAACATTTAAGCATGACAACTGTGTGCATTAATACAAAGTGCTAACACATAGGCCTGCATTCAGAGTATATTTGGGACAATACAGAGAGACACAGGGGCAGAAACAGATTTCAAAGTACTGCTGACCAGGTGCTGGCAAATGAAAAACAGGTGTTGTCTAGAGCTGTTTCTAAGCAAACATAAAAATCTGAATTGCACTCAAAACAGGAAAGATTTTCTACTTTATTTCTGGTTGATTTGACTGACTTTTTAGTAAGCATACTGCTTTTTTTTTTTTTTTTTTTTTTTTTTTTTTTTTTTTTTTGTAAAAAAACCTTTTCTGCACAAGCATTTCCCTTTAATTGAAATGCCTTCCCCCCTCATTTAAGACTTAAATGATGACCTTAGCAAGAGGGGGGAATTGTATACAGATCCTTTATACGAATTCTTTTGGGGAAGAAAGTTGACACTGTAATGTGTCACAGCATGTGGACTGGACAAACACATCCAGCATATACTAAGATGCATCTTAACCATCAAATCATATCCTAAGAAGCTCAGTGCAGCTTACCTTAGGCCAGCTTACCTTACTTAGAATTCTTAATGGCACACAGGCTTCTCACATTTTTCCTGAAAGTAACACAGAGTCTCACAATTCATACATTTTAAACAATTGCTTTTCTTTCCCCTTTTTTAACCTGGTGACAGTCTCTATGGGAGAGGAGAATTCACTAGATAAAAAAAGAGAAGAAAATACTTTCTGAGCATGACCAGTGTATACAGTCAACAACATCCTGGCCTCTACCAAAAGCTGTGCAAGGTTCAGGTCAGACATCAGGAGGAATTTTTTCACTGAATGGGTGGTTAAGCATTGGAACAGACTGCCCAGGGAAGGGGTGGAGTCACTGTGCCTGGAAGTGCTCAAGGAGCAACAGGACATGGCATTTAGTGCAAAGTGCCTTTGGTTCAATCTTGAACTCCGTGATCTTGGAGTTCTTTTCCAGCTTTAATGATTCTGTGGTATCCACTGAGGTCTAAAGAAACTGCACAAGCTTAAACAACTTTCACCACTTCCATTACAAATTCCATGACCTAAAATGCTTTTCAAAATTCATACAGACAGATATAAATTTGAATGCATTATGACATTTCTTGCACTTACAAAGGATATGGCCATCTCATTTTTAACTCTGTCTGGAACAAAAATTTGACAGTTATAAATAGTCTTCACTTGCCCATGAAAAATATTCATCCTCTAATAATGACACAGAATTCACCATTTCTTCCACAGCCTGAAGCTCAACTGCTTTCACTCTACACAACTCCACACTTCTGTATTGTAAGCTTCAACACTGTCCTGCCACCTCTCACACTGAAACTTTTGAGGGGAAGAGAATTAGCTAGAAATAGGTGTGGAAGAGGAGATGCAAACAGTGAGTAAAGACAGCTGGGGCAGTGAAAGGCTTCATAGTACAGATAGGCAATAACACCTGCATTTCTTTGGAGACTCTCTAAGTACTCAGCAACCACAGTGAACATTCTGGCTGAAATCACTCTGCCCAGAGGCATCTTGGTGGGGATATGTAGTCAATTTAGTGCTAAAAATCTCAGAAGGCAGAGGATAAGTAATACTGAAATCTGATGATTTCTGCAAGTACCCCATGTGATTCCAGAGCTCTTGCTCTGAGGCAGCTGGAATTTTACACAGTGGCCTCTGGGCACCCAGTTTTGAACAAGTCATGGATGTTCTCCAACACACATCATAGTGTGTCAACACTAATCTTAGGGAAAAAAGACAACAACTGTGATTTCTGCAACGTTAGAATTGCTACCTTATTGCTATCTCTATTTATACACATAAAATGTTCACCCTGAGCTCAAGATTACTCATTGGTAATGAGTGGAATATTTAATGTTCCTTAATTTCAGTTGGACTTTTCAGGCTTAGCTACACTGGAGCCTAGAAATTTGTCTTTCTGAGCCAGGCATCACAGCCATGGCAATTCAGGTATTACAGATTTCAGCAACACTGCAGGGAAACATCTCTGTTCAAAGACAGCCTTGGCTAGGTGGCAGCTCTCCATTCTTTCCACCCCCCAGTCTCATTTATCTTGCAGGGTTGGAGCCTTCTCCTGTGGAGGCTTACTGGTGTACATAGTGCTCATGTTCCAGGGAATACATGATCTCAAGATCACTCTTCTAGCTAGGAAACATCATATGCCAATATTTTCATAAAATGGACTTGTGATTCTCCTGTAGCTAGACAACTGAAAGACTCTGCCTCCTGAAATGAAGCCAATTCCAAAGAATGAAACAAGGTAGGTCTGTCTAAAAATAAATAAATACAATTACAAAGATTAAAGTTTCTAGAGGCATTACTCACTCAGCCTACCTAGATATCACCTGACACAGAAACAGATGTACCAACATAAATTCTTCTTCACCTGATTTTCTTATTAAAAATACAGCAGCTGGTGAGGACAATGGTGCTAAATGCACTACTGGAATTTCCTGTTTGTAGTGGGAGGAACTGCTCTGAAATTTAAACACACACTTACAAATATGTGCCCTTCATATAGCTCTGTCAGGGGATGTTACCATTCCCCTGCTGCTGTCACATCTTTTAGTTCCAACAGCTTCATACTGACACATCCTATCCAAACTTTGCTATACAAACATACAAATAAACCTGGCCAATACTAAATTTTCTAGTATTTAATTAATTGGGTTTATTAATTAATTGGGTTTCTCCCAATTAAGTTAATTTGAGCACATAGAATAATGATAGGAAGAAAAAACCTAGGAAAAAGCCACCTGCATTCAGCATACAGCTACAATCCTGAAGAAAAACATCTTTAAAAGCATACACTTGTGTAAGATTTAAATAATTTGGGGGTTATCATTCATTTTGGCATTCCTTAGTTAATTTTACAGCACTGCAAGGCAGTCTCACCCCATGCGTTTCCCCAAGGACACTGGCCATTTGGTAGAACAGGAATGTAACCTGTTTTGTGCAATAATAATTTTATTAAATTTTTACATGAGAGGCCACAGCCCTACGCCTTCAGTTTCTCAGAGTGAGGTGGTCAGGCACTCCTACACCTGCTGAAGTCTTGGATCTCAGTGGTTATGAGAAGCTGGGGGAGCTGCACAGAGCCCTGTGCTCTGTCCATGTGCCAGCTATTACATGGTGAGCACTAAAACCAGATGACTGCATCCCTGCAGCAAGAAAAGGCATCAGATCCCATGCCTGCAGGCAGAAGCTTTTTAAAAAATTTACTTATATGAGACCTGGAAAAAAAAGTCTTTCCCTGGCAGTATCAGAATTAAGAGGAAACAAGGACCAAAAGTAACACAGTGTAAGATGCCAGGAGTGCTGATCCTCCTCCAACTCCTGAATCCATTTAGTCTGTCCCAGAAGGCCCTGCACAGATGAAACTCTTTGATATGTTTTTAACCTCTATGAGAGTTGCACAGGTGCAGCCCATTTGGAGAGCAGGCAGCTCCCATTTTTCCACCAGGGGCAATGTTACTTTGAAATCATTCCATGAAGTCATTAGACATGAGTTTTTTGTTAGTGTTTTTAAAAGACATAATTTATTCTTTTTTTTTTTTTACTTTCAATAGCTCAAGAACTGCAATGAATTAAAAAGTCATCTCAGAAACCTATTAAGGTGAGTCCCAGTCACCAAATTCCAGCCTGCTTTGTTAAGCAAATTGACTGCAGTCATTGTATTTATTACTAAAAAAAAAAAAAAAGAAAAAGCCCTTACATGCAGTATCCATGCTCTTTGCAAATTCTCTGTCTGGAGATTAATCAAACCTCTCTGTTAAGCTGTCCTGATGAAATGGGAAGTTAAATAAGTGCCTCACTATGAGTGTGAGGACATTTTAAGGCAGTTTTTAGAAGTATAGAAAATCTTGACAAAGCAATAGAAATTATTACAGTTTTGAGATCATTTTTTGTTTGGAAAAACTTCACATAGTAACATAATAATGAAATCTTTCAATTTACTGAAATAAAGTAGGTGAAACAGCATGTTTTAAATTATTTTCTAAAATCTATATGCTGCTGTTCTCCACAGAAAATGATGGAGATAGTATATCTCATTTAAATAAAAAATAAATTAAAGCCAAATATCTCAGTGTTTGTCTATAGGTATTTTGCTGAATACATAATCCCCTCACTGAATCACTAGATGTTGCAACCAAAATAGGCTATTATGACTATTGCATTTGATCTCCTGGGTAACACAGGCAAAAGCACCATTAATTTCTGTATCAAAACTATTCTTTTTGTTTGATCTACCTCTTTTTAAAAAATATACCTAGTCTTAATACAAAGCCTTCAAGTGAAGGATAAACCACTGTGTCCCTAGGTAAATTTTACAGTGGTTAATTTACTATTCTTGTTAAAAATGGGCACATCACTTCAGTCTTGCTTCTAAAGACAAGACTGTAATACCTTTTTTCTGCTTAAAAAGCTAGATTAAAGATGTCAGCAGTAATTGTGCAAGTTGATCTGCAATAACATATAGCCTTTGGTGTCGACACTAATCAAGGTTAGGCAACTCCAGCAACATCTAGATACTCAGCAGGAGGCAAAGGTTCAGTTAATTCAGAATTCTCTTGCCCTTGTGCTTTTGATGAAATTTTAATTCAGTTTGGGTGCAGGTCTATTTCTTTTGCTGTTTGGTGTTTGAGAATATTAAAATGAGCATAAAAAACTCTAGACCTGTTGCTACATTCTCATTGATATGCTGTTATTTACATGCATAAATTGATAAAAGAAATTGTCTGTGTTTATAAAATGGAGCAATTGCTATTGTCAGGAGTTACCACCAGCAATGCTTCAACAGCTGGGAGCTTTCACAGTCTAATGGAAGGCATGAAGACTACTCAGAACAGCTGTAGACCAAGCTGATGGGTCTATAAGCAAGCAAAAAATCACCTTTTTATATCAGCAGTAGATTTAATCTAAAATAATTGTTTTAATGGAAGATGTAAATTCCATGTATTTCTTAAAGGACTTCAAGTTGGAATACTCTGAATTCCTTCAAACTCCTTTGGCCTACTCACTTTCCCTTAAGCAATCCCTTTAAAATCTAGAAACAGGAAAAATGTTTTGGACAAAGTGTTACCCTCACAAAATGCAAGCAGAAAAATCAAAACACTCTATGATATATTCTGTTTTTATAATATGATAATGATATTTTCTCTTTTTATAATATTTTTATAATAATTCTGGGCTTTAATTGAGAAGAAAAATAGAATGACTATGTAATTAATGTTGAGACATGCATTTAAACAAATAGATTTCTGTCTTGCTTAAGTTTTAGTCCCCAAATGTGGCAGAGTAATTCCTCACCGGACAATCTGGAGTGCAGCTGTGGGAGGGTGGAACAAGGGCAAGTTAGGAAGCACTTGGGGGGCAACTTGGAGGGCATTGGGAACTACATAAGCTTGAAAATCACATCAAAAAGCAAAAGTTATTCTTAAGTTTGTCAAAATTTTTGTGGCCTTCCTTAAATCGTACAACAACACTACCACCACCATCATCACCAGTAAAACCAACAAGCTGACACCACACAGAAAAAACCCCAAACAAAACAAGAAAACCCCAAACCTACAACCTGTATTTGCATTATTCACAACAACAGAATGACCCTGTTTTCTTAGCCTAACAAGGTATAAAATACATTTCTTTCTTACAGCACTCCTACCTGCTAACCAGAAGCCAAGAAGAACTTTGTCCTCCATACAATGTGGCAATTTCAGCCACACACATGAGCTGTTGAAGGGGATGGAGGTACTAAACTTATGTATCAGGATTAGTATTAACTATTGTTACACCATTAAACACCATCCAACTCCTTTCCTTATCCAGCCTTCGATGCCTTCAATACTGCATACTTGAACATACCCTGAGCTGAAAGACTGTCCCCACGTTAATCATAAACTTCAAAGCCTTAATCAACTTTCTCAACAAAGCAAAAACACAGTTTTAAACACTGTGTCTCAGTGGGAGTTAAGGTTTGGGTGGAGGAAGGAGACATGTGGGAAGTAAAAATGGGCAAGGTTGAAAGGCATGGGTAAAACTTGTAACTGGGACTTCAAGGGGTGGATAAGCTTAACCAGTGATTTCCTGGTTTTTCTAACACTTGTGTTGATAGTATGTGCACTTCAGAAACCTGGCCCTGGCCCTTAGTTTCACAGAACAGGGGAGAGAATGTGGAGCAACAGCTGCACTTCAAAAGCCACATGGCTTTCAGAGTGTTTTGTTCCCCTTCACACGTTTTTCTGCCAGAAGGGAACATATGGTCTGCTGTTTGGAAATTTCCCTGCCTAAATTTTTGTTTGATTAATTTCATCCAACTACTCCCAGTTACGAGCCCTCATAACACCCCAGACAGTTACACTCCTTCCTTTACATTTATATGCTTCAATTAGCTGTAGACTATGTGCCTTCTTAATCACCATATAGCTATACACATCTAGTCCTTTTCATCTTTTCTTGTCATCATCTTTCCATGCTCTTTAATCATGTTTGTGGCTCTTTTCTGATTTCCCTCCAACTTCTTGATATTTTTGTCTGATCTTAAAGTGTCCATACCAGTACTTTCTCTTGGAGGTGTAGTGCTACTTCTGTATTGGGAATCAATTTCTCTTCAGACTCTTGTACATCACCTACCTGAGCAGTTTCCTGCTCACTAAAGAACATAACCAGTGTCCTTGTTCCCAGCCTGGACTGTGACACTGCAAGTCCATGGTTTTCAGACTTTGTGTGCTATCCTGTTACAAGTTCGTGTTCAATTTCTCATCCACTTTCACACTCCAAATGCAAGATGGCTGTGCGGGGAGCCTGCAGGAACAGGGATGCCCTTAGGTACAGATCCTTCTTCTGCAAGCAAGGAATTCCAACACTGGAAGAACTTGATGGTGCATGAGCTGAGCATGGTACAGGATCTGGTTGGCCCTTAACCTCACACATGCTGTTTAGGTGAGCGTCCAAACCATGGTTTAGGTAAGCAGGAAGCCAGCTTGACCCATTCACAACTCAAATGAATTAAGGGTTTGCATTTGTGTGCTGTTTGAATATGAGTCTCATCATTTATACATTTTAAACAGTTAGTTTTCCTTTCCCTTCAGTAAATGGGTAACAGGAAACACACAAAGCTCCTTAACTCTTCTTTAATCTTTCTCACTAGTGAAGTGAAAATCAAACAATAATTGTCTGGATGATCTCATTATTGTCAACAAAACTGAAACCTTGAAGTCCGCATACACTGAAATGCTGATACATTAAACAAAAAAGAGAACTGTGCTTACATGTTGTTCAATAAATAAATAAGAGCTATAGAGAGATCCATGATGAATGAGCACCCTGGGAGGGCTTCAGCTTGTCAGAATTATACAGTGACATTAATCACAGCATAACAGGTTTGCTGCAGGCTTCCAGTGTAAAGACCTCATTATATCTTCAAAACAAGACAAAGCAAAGAAGCAAAAATTCCCACAACTTCTGAGTCGATCGGAATGGAAAATTAACTAATGGACTTTTTCACTGGAAGACAAAACTCAAAATAAGCTGTCCTTCATCACGTTAAGAATCACATAAGCAGTGGAGACATGTCAATCCATTTCCAGCATCCAGCCAGGCTGTTTGTACAGTGTTGGTGATCACTGGGGTTGTATATCAACAGGGCAAGGTATTCTTCAAGGGCTCCATGAGCTAGGATGGACTGTGCAATTACAGTGCTGCAAGCTCCTCCTCAGGTGGAACAAGTGGTACCTGCAAACAGGAGGTCTGCCTCATCAGGAGATCCAAGTGTCCTGTCAGCAATGCTTCCAGGGAAATCCCTCTTCAGCACTCAGGTTGGAGGGCAAAATTCTACAGCCGTTTCTTGGCTCCAGAAGAATTCAAAGCCATGGGGACCAGAAAGCACTCTACTATTATCATTGGGTTCAAATTTGCTTGGATGATTATGTTTTTCATCTGAGAATTATATTAATGGGACCTCAGAGTGCTGACCATATTATGAGTTATGATCTATTAATCTCCTTGAAATATTATATATATATATTTGTACACTTGCCAAATGCAAGCACTTTAACAGATCTTTTCTAAGACAGTCATAGAGAGTTTTTTTCTTTTGGCCAAAGCAAAAAACACTCCAGCCTTTGTTTAGCAAGTTACTTTGATAGGAGATGGAAAACTAAGGAATAAAATCTTAATGTTTAAGGTCATATATTCAGATCTAGCCGAATCCCAGAAATCAGAAATATGAAGTAATAATAAAAGAATGTTCTAAATGCTGAAGATTTTTGTGCTTTAAGTTTCTATAACTTCTTGTGAAATATTTTGGGCAATTTCTAATTCTGTCCTAACCAGTTTGCTTACTTCAGTCGAGTTTATTTTGGGATTTTTGCTAATGGAATTTCCACAACAGTGAGCAGACACTGTTAATTGCCACTATTTTAGGTTCAAAGAAATATCACCCACACTACACATTTTATGTGTTATTTTGGGTTATTAAGACTGTGTTAAAAAATACAAAGCTATATTTCTGGAAAGAGAACTTAATTATACAAATAAGTGGATGGATTTTCAGGTATTCACTACATTTGGTGTTGAGCTGTTTTTAATGTCAAGTATGTACTTAAGGATCTAGTGGGAGTGGAGTTGTACTGAAAAATCTGGTCCCAGTTATGGATGCTGAGAACATAAAAATCCTACCCCAGTAAAGACAAAGCCTTAAATGTCATTGATCTTTTTCTTTCCCATTGAGCTCTAATCCTGCATCAGCAGAACAAAGGGTTAGTACTGCATGGTTGGGAAGTTAAATTTTCCTCCACACCTGCAGGTCATTCCTCCTGGGCTCCTTCCATTGATAGCCAAAAAGTTATTTGCTTGAGAAACTAATCATATGGTGCAGCTGAGCTCCTTCATTTCCAGAAGAAAGGCATCTGAAGTTAGACTCTGTTTCACAAAGAATTCATGAGAGAGCTGGGTTGAATCAGTGGGATCAGCCTGCAGACTCAGGGCTATGATTTTGTTACTGTTTTTTTAGTCTAATTAAAAACACAGAATCATTGAGGTTGGAAGAAACCTCTAAGACCATTGAGTCCAACTGCAAATCAGCACTGCTGAGTCCACCTCCAAACCATCCCACTGAGTGTCACATCTACATGTCTTTTAAATTCTTTCAGGGATGGTGACTTCTCCAGGCAGCCTGTTCAGTGCCTGACAACCCTTTTTGGGAAGAAATGTTTCCCGGTATCCAATCTAAACTTGCCCTGGTGCAATTTGAGACAATTTCCTTGTCCTGTTGCTAGTTATTAGGAAAATAAACTGACATCCAGCTGACTACAGCCTCCTTTCAGGACACGTATCTCAGGTAAAATTTTCATACTTCCCACAAAATTATAACACACTGCAATTTGAAAGCCTTGGATGAAAAGTGTCGTATAAATGCAAAGTGCTGAGAACGCAGTAGGAGATTTGCATTTAAGAGAGAAAAAAATAGACTGATTCAGAAAGCATTTCTAGTAAGAAACAAGGTAACAATTTCTTAGAAGTCACCATTTAATACAGAATGAACTGAAGAAAGTTCCTTTATAGTCATTGACAGGATATTACCATCAGAGGACATAATGTCCTCTTATAAAAGTCTCCTTTGCAAGGAAGGACAAATTTATTAAACAAGACAGACAGACAGGAAGAGCAATAGTGCTCACATCTCTGAGTCAAAGACATTTGAAACACTAAATCCCTTTCTAGTCCATCTACCCACAGGTGGTTTTTCCCACAATAAAATGAATGGAGACTGGGGGAGGGAACAAGAAAGGGCCAGAAACTCTGTCAGCCCTTTGGAAAACACAATGAATCCCTCCTCCATACCCAAACAAGTGGTACAGGAGGAACACTCTGTGACTTACAGCCCAGTTCCTCACTTTGATTAATAAAACATGGGGAGAAGCAGGAACTGCAGAAATTCCATAAAGCAGTAAACAGCAATTTAGTGGTGGTAATATAGCAGCTACCACCCCACCCCCAGCACAGACTCAGGTTTCAGTAAAACGAGCACTGTTTCAAGTCCACTGTTCCCTAAAGTCCCATTAAACTGTTCTGTGTGCTGGGTGAGCCCCAGTTCCATGGATTTTCACATCAGATACACACTGAAAGAACTGTGGCCTGTGCTGTTTCACATTCAGTCACTTGTTTCTTGCTGCTAAACCCACATCACAGAAGCTACAGAAATGCATCCCCAGGTCCTTTTGAAGCCATGGCCCATGTCCTTGAAACATGGCTTGCTAACATTTATTCAACTTTATGCAGTGCTGCTAGAAAAACATTTATGGTTAAGGACTACTGCCTCAGAATACAAAGATATTTTTGGCTCAGAGTAGGAAAAATAATCATGGACTCAATGACTATCTGAGTAATTTCTATAACTACTTCCACAGGAAGGGCAAAAACAATCTTCAAAAGGTGAGGAAAAAAGTCCTCTCCTTTCTTATGGATTTTAGAAATACACCTACTAGAAAAAAAAAAAGAAAGAAAAAAATAACAAAAAAGAAGAAGAAGCCCAACAAACCAGCTGCAAAGAGCAAGTGAAGATCCAATTCTAAAGATTCAGCTTCATCCTGTCTCTCTTGGGACCTCATTGCAGCAATGCCATTCTCTCTCCTCAGTGATCCCAAGCAATCCAAGTGTGTGGAGGGAGGGATGGAAGTGCTGATCCCCCATCTCCTCAGGGCTGGACTGTGCCTCCCACCCGGGCAGGTGAGGGAGGAGCCCTCAGCCTCTGCAGCCTCTGGGATTGCTTCACACCCAGGTTCAACTGCATTTCTCCCATAGCAGGGAGGCAGCCTCAGCAGAAATTCTCTTTTCTAGAAACCACAAACCTAATCCTAGCTGCTAAAAAATAATCTCTGTCCTGCCCCATTTTAGTCATCTTAACAGAGATGACATATTTATTCCAAGGACTATCATATTTATTCCGACAATGTTTCTTTCAGCTCCTCAGCTGTGTGAAGAATCCATCATGTATGTGGTGCCAGAGGTGTTATGAAACACATACCTTTTTCCTCTTTTCAGCTTTGGAAAGTCTCCATGGAGCAAAAGAGACTATCTTGTCTTCTTTCTTTCCCTACTGAAAGGGTTAACCAATAGACATTATGTCTGTATTGGAGAATAAATTATCAGATGGATTGACTATCTCCCAAATGATAAAATAATTTTGGTTAATCTGTTTTCCAGCAGCTTATGAAAAGAAAATTCTTTACTTAAAACATCAGGAGAAACAAATTGCAAACTAGCAAAAAAAAAAAAAGTTTAAGTTTACACTCATTGCTAACTGTTAAAGCTAAGTTTGATCAACTGGGGCACCTTTCAAATGACAGCAATTACCAAGGATTATGCCAGGTATAGCCCATCATTCACTGAAGAACAACGTTGTGATTTTTTGCTACAAGGCACCTCAAGAACATTGACCATCTACAACAATTGCAAATAGAGTGCCTTAAAAATACACTGAAATAAGGTATTTATTAATTAGAAATGGAAACCTCCCATTTAAGTTGTCAACTAAAGCTCCATCTTTAAACCTGCCTCATTCCAGGTCTCCAGGCAGGGCTGCAGAGGAGGTCCAGGCACCCCCAGCCCAACCCCAGCTCCCAGCTGAGCAGAACACTCACACTAGTGCTGAGTAGTTCTGCTCTATGGCTGAGCAGAATTTAGAGGAATTCTGAAGGCCTTCAGTCCCCTAATCCTAACCTGTTATCCCAGAGTGAGTAATCTTGAAGGGTGGCTGTGGTGCAAAGCTGAACCATTCTCAGTACTCAGTTAATCAAGAAGTATTCTCCACAATCTACTGAAGAATGAAAAGGAGAAATGGGAATGTTTCCTCTTAGACATCACTACAGAAATGCCTGCTAAGGCTGATGGTGCCTTACTTAGGTAGAGGCTGTAGAAACAGAGATTAAGATCATAGAATTCAAAAAATGTTACTTCTCATCTGTTTTTGCCAACAATCCCTTGTGTTTCCACATTTTTCGTGGATCAATAGATATTTGCCAGCATTCTCTAAAAGGGTTATTTCCAGAAATAGCAAATAATCCAAAAGATTTTTCCTGAGAGGAGCAGAACAGACAATATCCAGACTAAACTGTGCCATAACCTATTGGCAATATGTGAATCAATAGATGAATCTGCTGCCTGCACATCACTTCCAGCGTTACGTGCCAATAAGAAACTTGATCACATAGAACAAAATTTTCTTGGACAGCACGAATGGTTTGATGTTGTAATAGACTTTATAAAACAAATAAAGGGTTTTTTAAAGGATCTGAAAGTCTGCACCATCTCCCAAAGTTCCCAAATCTTTCCTGTAAAATAAAAACACAGCCATACTGGTCATATGTCTTATTTTGGTTTTTATATGAACAGCTATTAGTGTTCAGTAAAAATAATAATAATGTAGATTATTTCAAGATGCAATGGAAAGATGTATGCAGGCTCCTCACCTTTTTTCTTCTCCAATCCCCATATTTTAGTTTCTTGCTTCAATTAGCTTAATAGTTATGATCATCCAAACATTCAAGTAAAAAAGGTCTTGTATACAAAGGAAATTCTCTTTGTATTTGGAAGTATGACAACCTCATCAATCAGAAAATGGAGATAATAAACATCTTTGAAGAGTGTTTTAGAAGTTAGTGAAATATTTACAAATATAAATTTGAACTCCTGATCTTAAGGCTCTCATGTTACTCTAATTACACTGCAATTGGAGCTCCCTATGTATACAAATATGTTTGAGTGCATATAAATAAAATTACTTAAATTAAAATTGTTTCTGTATTCTTCCTGCCAAAGAAAAAAAATTAAAATATAAGGCCTATTATATGGATCAGTAGTGTGCTGGCTTTGCATAAGTAAAGAATACTCAGACACAATGGTTTAAAATTTTCCAAAAATAAATTTTGCTTTTGTTCATTACTGCACCTCAACCAGACCTCTAGTAACCATTTAGCATTGCTTAATATATTTCCATGTCTTCATTTTTCCTTCAATGCAGCCAAACCAATGTTCAAACACACACATCTTCAAAGGTTATCCCTCTCTTACAATTAAATACACAAATCAGCACGCAGGCAGGTTTGGCACAGTGATTACTGCACACTGGGCCCAGTAATGGAATTTAGATGAATTTAGAAAAATTGCCAAAAACTGAATTCAGGTTATGTAGGTCTAAGATGTACAATGGGTTTATCAAAACAAATTCCCTGTGCCTGTTACTGGTGTGGCAGAACTGAGGTATCAGGCCCCACCTGGGTACCCTGACGTGCAGAAGGACTCACAGAAGAGAAGCAGGAACAGGCAAGCTTTGTACTGAGCCTGATGCACTCAGAGAATCAGGGCAAATAAGGGCAGAAAAAAACTTCAAAAAGGTATTTAGTGCAGAGCACTAAACCTTACTCCCAGAGCACCCTGAATTATACTCTTGTTATTTCTGGCAGATGTTTATCTAAAGATGTCCAAAATGAAGCTTCAGCACCTCCCTGCACATTAGCATTTTTTTAATCTTAAGTATTTCAGACATTTTTCTAAAAAAACATTAAGCCTGAAGTCATTTGACACAAGATAAGCTCATTATTTCCTTTCCTGTGCCTCACAGATGTGGAGGACAGATTATTCTGTTCTTCTTTTCACAGCTTTCGCAAACTTGCATTCTTGTCTTCTATCAGTCTTCTTTAAATAAAAAATCCTATTTCATTCAATCATTCCTCCAAAGTCATGCTTGCAACACTCTCCTTATTCACCTTCCTTTCCTCTGGATTCTTTCCAATTTGTTCACACCTGTTCAACTCCCCAGACAAGGCCAAATGCATGATGACAAGGGCAGAAAGAACAAGCAATTTCTTATGCAACATAATCTTATGTGAGATAAACATATTCCTATTTTTCAGTTTGTGAGCTACTGCTGTAATAAGTATTATCCAGTTGATTGTTCCCATCCATCACTTGCACAGTATTTTGGGTGAGCCTGATAGAAGGACCCTTTTTCTGAGAGAGGAAAATGTGGACATTTTTTCAGCCTGCAAACTCATTTTGGATTCTAACACTCTATTCCCACCTCCTTGCAGCTACTCAGCACTGCATAGACAGAACACATACTTATTTTTCCATCTGTCCTCATTGACAACACCATTGAACCAGAGTGGATGCCTAACAGATATTTGCAGAATCCCAACAGACATTTTGAGAGGAACTATTGGTGATTACTCTTCAAGTACCATCTTCCAGGTGATTGTGCACTCACCTTAGAGCTCCCTCCTGTGACTTCTGCAGCAAAGGCAGCTTGTAAAGAAAGGACATCTTTGATGCAGCTGTGATAGCTCTCACACAACTGCTAGGAAGTGTTTTGGAAGAGCAGCAAATGTCTCTTTCTAATCAATTTTTTTAATGTTTTCTGCTTCCTAGAGTAACCTATCTGTCTCCATGAAGCTATTAATCATTCCTCCTCCTCTTTAGTTGCTAAATTTCAGGGGTACTTATTAAAAATAAGACATGGTTTATTGTTCTCGTATTTAGTTATGAAACATTCACTCTGCTTGTTGGTTGGGACTTTAGCATAAAAATAATAATGGATAAACAACAAATGGGGAGAACAGTGAAACATTTTGAAAATGGGTCTTCCTTTAGCTAATTGGTTGGTGTGCTCCCTCTCAAGGCTATGGAAGCTGGAGGTGTCCTTGTGGGCCAGATTTCATGGTGTTGGTTGCACTCATACTTGTGGGGTTTTATCCAGCTGTGAGACTTTAGGCCCAACTTAGAACTGAAGTTCCTAACTGAACACATTGTTTTGCAGGATACCAACAGGCCATAAAAGAATTCAGATTAAAATATTGAAAGTATTCAGTTGATTAATTTCAATTCTTATGACAAAAGACACTCCTCCTTCTTCCTTTTCTTTTCATTCCAGTATGAGAATTCTTTAAACAATAAGCACCATAGAAATCCAGGTCTGCCTGGTATGCTTTTCCTTGGAAATTAAAAGACAAGTGGCAAACCAGTTGATTTGAGACATCTGAGAGATCTTACATGTAAAAAGCCTATTAACAGAGTTGGGAATTCTTTCCTGCCAAAATAGAGTCTGCCTCTATATTTGTACTTGCTTAGCAAAACACCACTGCAGTTGCCAAGTTCTGGCCTAATTCATGTGTGAGGTATTGTGTAAATTCTTTAATAGCTGATTTTGGTTACAGGCTCATGACTATTAAAACATGATGCAGAGGAGGGAGGTCATGGAACTGCTCAACACAGTGCTGAGTGTGCCAGGGTTTGGGGGTGGGAAGCCTTGGTGGCAAATCTGGGACAGTTAAGGCTCATGGATTCAGGTAGGTGCCCACTTAGTGAAGGGTGCAGTTCCAGGAGCCCAGTGCAGCTGTGCCAGCCCAGCACATGGAATAAAACAGACCAGAATGGACCTCTCTCCTTGCACCTCTCCTGCTTTTTCAGTGCCTGGCCTCCTTCAGGAGCAGCTGCCTGCGGAGCAGGGCACAAGAGGAGGAGCATCTGCTCCCACCTAGTAAATACCAGCAGCCTGGACTGCAATAACTGATCACTACAATGCATGCCAAATGCAGATGTTAAATAAGCTCTGTGCACCAAACAGCCTCACAGGGTCCCAACTATTCAGGAGTGCTCCAATGGTAACAGAAATAGAAATGCATTTCACTAGGAAGGCTTGGAGAAATGCTCTTTGTTAGCAATCCACACCTACTCTCCCTTTCATTTAAAGCTGACAAAAACTCCCAGAGCCTCAGCGATCCAAAAACGCCTGCAACAAAACCATGAAAGATAAGTGCTTCAAAGTCCTGATATTTCTAAGACAAAAGACAAGCCAAAGCAATTCTTCCTTAAACAGAAAGGGGAAAAATGAAGAAAACAGACATAAACCCTTCTCCTCCCTCCTTTTGCAGGTCCCCTTTAAACAGACTGTACCCTCCCCCTACAAAAGGAAAAAAAAGTTGTTTAAACAAACAACAGATGCTGTCTAAACTAACTGCATGGTAAGTGCATACTAAAGACATATGCTGTCTTCTACCTAGCCATATGTCCTTCCCACACACATACTTTAGTTCCAACTCTGGTGCAGATTTAGACAAACAGAACAAGGGTGCATGGAGAAGTTGTACTCTAGCAAGTTCTCAGAAAATCCCCTAGGATTTGTTTAATTGTTGTCAGACCCTAAAAAGTAAACAGCACAAATAAAATGCTCCAGAAAACAGAAATAACCCATAACAATTAAAGAGATTTGTAAGCATAGGTTGCATCTCTGATGAGGTGATATTGTCACATAATTCTTGCTTTTGAATGTGTTAGAATAAAGCATCACATTATGCAAATCTTTTCAATACCATTGAAGAATTTATTACAAAAACCTCTTCTTTTAATTAATAGTAGCTTGGTATGTTTGCTCTAAAAACCAGACTCTTAGATTTCCCTTAGAGAGTATTGAATTCTACTTTGTTCCCCCTGGATTCCAACTGTAATGCTCCTTCCCAGATGATAAAGTCATATGTTGTCAAACATATAGCTTAACTGTACCAGAACCATTAGAGCTGGAAAACAGGGTTTGGAAAATAGCAGCAGTTACACTTTGGCATAGAAAGCTGATGCTTCTAAGCATACACTTGGAGGATTAAGAAAAGATCAAGAGGTAAAAGATCACAGATCTGGCCAGCTGTTAGCATCCAACTCCAAAATGTGGCCTCACACATCCTCTACTCTGATTTTAGAGGAGAAACTGCAGCAAGTCTGCAAGCTAAAATTCACTGTGGCTTAATGGATTTAAGTGCTTCCCTCTTTACATGACTGAATGAAACCAGTTAACATGAAAATTATTTTTAAATAGCATGCAATTCTCACTGCATTTTCTCCACTATTAATTAACATATTGGGTAACTTCAAATAATTGTTTTCTACTCCACCCTATAATTTCCCCTTATTCAAACCTTCAATTCACACACTGAAATTGCTTTAAGGAGCTGGATCCAGGGCATCCTTAGAAGTTTTGTGACAACATCCTGATATTGCTACTTCTGTGCTGTATTGTGGGTCTTTCTTGCAGGCTGGAGCACAGCTCTAGGAAGCACCTCTCCTTTAAATAGTATTTTTTATAGATAGAATCCAATAATATAGTCAGTCAGCAAAGTCAATGGCAAACTGTTATCTCACTGATACTGGTACTTCACTGATTAAATTTTGTCAGGGGTTTCTTTGATTCTCTTTCCCTCCTCACCCCAGTACCAACTACCACTAGAAGATACACAGCCTTCAAAACACACAACAAGGCATAGAGCCTTTATTTTTTGGTTAAATATAAAATAAGTGAATAAATTGTACTTTTGTAAGTACACAGTTCAGAATATTTGGGTTCTCCTTACATCTTCATATACAATGCCTTTGATCTAGGTTTGTTCAACTCCCCAGGATAGGTCTGCCCTGTTCTGTTTCATGCATGGGCTGGCTCAGATTTCCTCTTTGCTTCTCTGTGAAAAGCAAGAGCAGACACCACCTACCATCACTTCCAGAGATGAGCACTGCACTTGTCCTAACCTATAAAACTCTAAATATTTTGCCTGAAAGAAATCACACTGTTATGGTATAATGCCTAAATATAAAAGCTTGTGAGACAGGCACCTGCTGTGGACAGATGGAGGATAGATAATGGGATTGTAGTGTATCTTCATCAATACCTCCACCAATGCCTGGAGGGACTCTGGTCCCCAGGGAAACTGCTAGAGGAGAAATATATCCTCAAAATCTATTCCAAAAAATGCTGTAATATACTTTTTCCTACAAAGTATAACTGAAGTCGTGCATGAAGGTAATTTCTTGAAGCTTTTAAGGACAATGTTTTAAGGGAATTTGCATGAAAATTCATTAAAGTTTTACAGTCACACAACTAACAGAGTAGTACCAAGTCCAGGCTAATAAAACATTCATTCCTACCACAGCCAGGCTCTCAGTACTCAAGCAGCCAAGTTAGGTTTCTGTTTCACCATTGGTTTGTAAGCCCTTGGGTTCTTTGAAATGCAGTATCTTATCTCTAGCAAAACAATGTCTCCTAAAAGAACAAAGGTTGCATCTCACATTTCTGTGTATGAAGCACTGCTCACAAACCACCTGCTTTGCCTATCCCTCCCTCTCTGTGCTCTCAGGGGCTGCCTGCCAGCACCCAGGTTTCTGTGAGCTCCCAGTTGTCAGCACGAGTGTGGCAGGTTCCTCTGCCCGCACCACTGCTGACCCTTCTGAAGGACAGTTCCTGTGTGACACAGCAACAGCTGGGGACCATTGCAGTCCCTTTCAGGGAAACCTGTGATTCCTGGGCCAAAGGCATGTCAAAAACTGATTTTGAAATCACTTCAAAAGTCATTTCAGACTCACACATAAAACAGTAAGCCTAGAGAATCACCATTCTCCAGCACCTAGAGCAGGAATGCATGTCAATAAACTAGCCATGTGCTGTCCTTTCAAGTGGGGGTACTTTATGGTACCTCTGATGTCAGGAGCAGTGAAGTTTGAGAGTGGATGAGTATAAACTTTACACTGGGGGTAATTCAGTGTTTACTTCCAGATAGCAAGTTAGCCTAAGGAAACAAAGGTTGGCATAATACATAAGTGGAATTTGACACAGGCAAAAAAAAGAGCTTGGTTGGGTGAATTTTCACAAACCCAAATCTTCATCCAAGTTTTATAGTGTCCCAATTGATCATTCCACTGCCCCACCTCCCTCTGTTTTCCAGTCATTAACATTCCAGTGGTTCATGCTAATTGAAAGTTGTCATTACCTTTGGGCCTCACAAGAACAAAAGGTAACAAAAGATTTCATGTCTTATATCCTTCCACTCTATACTTCTGCACTGGCTGCACAGACCTACAAGAGAGGATATTCTTGTCCAGCTGATCTGTGTGTGTAAAGATTATCTGTCACTGCATTCTGAAAATCAGCAGTACCTCCTGCAAAACACTTAAATACAGGAGTCTGGACTTGCAGACTTCAGAATGAAGCCCTCAAACCTGGGCTGAGTACTCAAAATCATAAAATAAAAAGTTGTAATTAGTGCTGAGATTTCAAATTTTGACTTACTGAGCAGGATCTGAGTGAACTTCTTATTCAGTAATTAGCAGGTAAATAAAGAAGATATCATCCATGGCCCGTAAAATGCTTGAATGCTCATATAGAAAAAGAAATCTGAATGACTAAAAAGAAAAAGTATAGCAGAAAATTGTTAGGAGCCTTGATTCTACCATTAGTAATTTCATAGTCTCTATTAACTGTTGGGTACAAAACCCACATGGATTCAAGAAACCAGATGGCTCTGAAGATGAAAGCACAACTAACAGCTCAGGGTAATTTTTACTATGCCCATTAGGGATCTTCTGAAGGTGGACAGGAGAAGAAAACAAGCTGGCCAAAATGTAGGATGCCATATCAAAGTCATCCCAAATAATGACGTTGCTGTAGAGAAGCTTAATTCTGGACATTCTAATGCTTCTGTTTGTTATCTATCTGTTCCTTTTGAAACCCTCACATGTATACCTCTACCTCCAAGAGAGATCCTGAGAGCAATTCTGATACTCATGTCACTTGCTGTCATTACAGAATAATAATATATCTTTTTAGGAGTTAGGTGAAGGTTTGGGAGACACTGGAGTCTCAAGAAAGACCTGTGGCCTCCAGGAGTGCCACAGATAAAGCATTCTATCCTATCTTCAGTAGTGTTCAGTAAATTGACCCTTTTCTTCTTAAGCTCTTCAAGCAGGACTCATAGTTTCACTTTCAGAAATTAAATCCCCAGTGGAGCCATAGTGAGAACATAAAATTCAGCTTAGTTTCCAAACTGCATGCCAGATCCCATGCAAATGAAAGGAAGATCAGAGCACCATAGGAGAATTTTCTTTGGTGCTCATCCTTGGGTTGATTTGCATCTGGCCCTTGTGAAGTAGAAGATATTCTGTGACCTTGCACAAGTACCAAAAGTTTTTTTTTAGGCATCTCCTTTAAAAACACTTTATAAATTGTTCACTTTGTGAACAATTCCTCACTGCCATGGGAGGTTCCCACCCGTTAGTGTGTCTGAGCAGCCCCAAGCCCCAGTGCCAGTGCTGGCTGCAGCTCATGCTGGTGGCTGAGGCGTGGATGGAAACAAGTCCTGCTGCCATGGGGCTTCCTTTGAGACATCTCCCTCTGCCAGGAAAACAGATGCTTGCGTTTTTATGCTTATGTTAAAAAGTTCTTTCAAGTTTTGCCTTCAGTGACAAAGTTAAAAACAGAGAAAAAGCTTTTCTTCCTGTTTTAAAAATAACACAAAAAGCTGAAATTTCTTTTGAAGAGAGTAGTCCAGGAATCAGAGAACCAAGGAACAAAGAGTCTACGTTTTCATCAGAAGACACCAAAGGAAATTTCTGCTTCCTAGAGTAGCACATCAAACAATTTGTGGGGTCATTCCAGCCATCCTGGAAGCCCTTCACTCTCAACAACATTTCTGAAAAGAATAATATGAATATCAATAAAAATACATAATTCCTTCCTGTTGATGGCAAAATATGGAGTTTATCAGTCAGGCCCACTCAACTTGTCTGCAAAAGAATAATTTGCTCACATTTGTTCTTACAATTGTTCTGTAAACAGAAAATGACACACCAAAACAGCAGTTGTTGGATATCACAGCTTCTTTAAGAATAAAAGTACATAATATAGGACTCCAGACAGATCATCTAGAAACAAACTTCTTTCTCTCTCATCTTATTTGCACTTCACTACCAGTTGTTACCAATGGAGTAAGAATTCTCTTCCTTTCTCCCTGTCATATATATCTATAGATATGAAAACAAAAATATATATATGCAAACACACAGAGAGTCTGAATGAATATAAATTATCTCAATAACAGCATTTAGGTTACTCAACCATCTCTTCTATTTTTCAGAAATCATCCACCAGGGCAGACAGGAGCAAAGGACTGATTCTGGAACATCAACTTTTTTTTTTAATATGTAACTCAATCAAAATCAAACCTCAAAAGAAGGAGCAGTTTGCAGATGAACTTTTGAAATGGAAATTTCTTTCCACAGACTCTCTTCTGGACAATATTTGGAGAACCAAACAGAAAGTTATGAAGAAACCAGATGAGAAAATTGGATGCACCTTCTCCAGATACTTCTGGCACACTTGAGCATCAAAAGAAATATCCAGAGACTATGACGAGCAATGCAGTGAACATCTTTTCTTATTTGAAAAATCAAACCAACTACTATTTTTAAAATTATTTTTCAAAAAAGGAAGAAAACCCCACCAAAATTTACACAGATATTTGGCCTCAAATGTTTGTTTGGTTTTTTTTTAATTAAAGAATTCTCTGACATCTGACGTTACCTTTATTGAAGGAGTGTCATTCAATGTAAATTTTTCTCAGGTAAAATTTCAATTCAGTTACTTTAATTGACAAATTTAATCACAAACAACTTTGCACACATGTGATTGAATCATGTATACAGTAGAATAAATATGCAGGATGCATTCCAAATGTGTTGGCTCTGGTCCAGAAGCCAATGACTGAAGCAAATTTGGATTACCCACATGCTTTAAATTAGGCACTTGCTTAAGTGTCTGGAGAATTGAAACCATAATTTTTTACTTTTCTCTCCACAAAGACTTTATAATATTGTCCTGGGATATTTAAAAGCAAAGAAAAGATGAAGAACAGTGATGTTAATACAGTTACACAGGAATAAGATAGTGAGAACAAGAAAAAAAAAGTGAACTCTGTTGCTTGAGTATTTGAACTCTTTCTAATTTAGAAATCTACAGACTGTGAAAATCTTGACTGATAAATTTGTATTCAATCATGGATTAAGGAAATACATTTTTCTTACTATAGAGCCAAGAGACTGAAAGAAGCCTACATTTTAGGTCTTGAACAAAATCTTACAGTGCTGTTTCAAACCAAGCTGAATAAAATATTCATTATTATTTGCCAAAGAATGTTTTATTCCCTCATAGTTCTGCTTTCTCTTTTCCCTCTTACTTTCCCCTTGTGCTTGAGAAGTTACAGTTCTATTTGGCATATTCTCATATGTACCATGCAGCACTATACATGACAGTAATTAAATAAAAATAAAGAGTAAGCAAACATTACTGTAAAAAGGCAGAACCAAAACCAATGCTTCAATGATATTAGAGCTGGAAAAATTCCCTAGCAATGAAACAATTCCCCAGCAACAATACAGCAGACAAACATTTACCAGTAAAAGTGGGCAATAGCTGTGAAAATAAAATTACAAAGATGTTTTCCTTTACATGTGCAAAATATATGAAAAAAATCCCTGATATGTTCCTCTCTTTGCATCTCTAGTCAGCTCTGTTTTTTCTCCAGATAGGTCTGCATGCTCTTTCAGGATGTAAAAATCAAGGAAAGTTACGATTCTCATTTAATAATCTGGTAGAATTTGAGTTGATCTCATCTACTTTATCTTCAAGGAGTTTAATGGTTTGATGCACTGGTCTGGCTCCAAATGTAGACACAAAAGTCTGAAACAGTTTACTGGCACAGTTACTTTTTAAAGAAATGAATAGTTGCTCCCATTCTAAAACAATTATTTAGATAGTTCTCCTTCATCTTTTATTTCCCTACATGTGGAATTTAACCTCTTTTGCACACAATGCAGAGCAGCATGACTAACTGATATAATGTATAGGAAATGACTTGTGGAGCTAAAGCAAACAGTTGATGTGCTTACAAGATAAGTGTCAGCTTGCGGAAATAGCAAATAACAATGACACAATTCCCTCCTCTCAAAGTATGTGCACGGTGCAAAGACCTGCTGCTAATTTTCACTCAGCAAGGGGGGATGCCATTGGCCTTTTGTTACACAGAGAAGCCAGTGATGTCACTTGGCTTTGTGCTGCAGACTCTGCTGCCTACCGGCTTGCAAGAAGATTTTTCCCAGCGAAAAGTAGCACTCTGCTGGGCAGAATTAAATAATTCCACATGAACCATTCCTCCAGGCTATTATTTTGTTCACATGTATCAGAATCTATGGTTGAATGAAGTATTCTATGGAGTAAAATATCGTTGGCATCAAGATGGTTTTGCACTCTTTGGACTAATTCTCTGGTTCCTTTACCAGTAAATGCCCTTATTAGGCATGGAAAAAAGATGCCTTAGGTTTTACTTTTTAAAGCAGTCTCAGGAATCTTGATAGTTTAATTTGCTTTATACAAGAATTTTAGATCAAAATATGCTTTGCATCAAAACATAAGAGTATCACTTCCAACAGAACAAAATTAGGCCTAGACAAAAAACATTTTCCTAACTTTTTTTTTTCTTTTCACTTGAAAGCAATTTATTTTAACACTTCCTGAGAGGCAGCAAAATGCAGACTTTGTAGCAGAGTCAAGGACAGAAAGAAAAGGCTTCTTCTGTGTTAGCATTTGTTCTTTTTTAAAAGGGATCAGCATAAACTTTACTCACACTGGCTTTTTCTATTCCCAGAATTTCCAGTTCAGCTTTCATGGAGGTTGTCAGAGGGTTCCCCATTTCCAGGGAACAACAATGAAATACAGTAATTGGATGTGGCAGTGCTACTCTGTGAGTTTATCCCAACTTGTCACTGCTGGCTACTGCTTCCCCTCATTAATTCCATCACACTGGCTGGTGGCCACTAGTTTGACATGCCCTGTCTGAGCAGAAATTACTGCTCTTCTCTCAGTGGCCAGCCCTCATTCCTTGCACACTTGGGCAGTTCTGCTGCAATCAGCAGGATTGCTCATATGCATCAGAGCTGGCAGGACCTGCCTGAGGATCCTTTAATAAGCCAACACGGAATAAGGGAGCATGTGGTAACTGAGCTCATGTCATTAGTTTGCATTGTCAGCCCTGTACAGGGTAATAGCATCTGTGGAACTCCCTGTAGCCAGAAAATTGCATCCAGCCAACAATGATCACAAAAAGAAGAGTTGTCATGGAAAGGTGACAAGGACATGGCCAGGAGAAGAAAAAGATTGACTAAACACATACAGAAGAATCCATGCTAATTCCTACTGTACTGTTGATTTACTGAATAGCGAAATACTTACCATCAGAAATTTTATTGGGAGAAATCAACTTAGATGGCAGATCTGAAGAATTGGAGATCAGCAGAAACCAGGAAAAAACCATTCAGGGTTTTCAGATTGTAAATCCTGTTAACATCCACTTGCCCAAACACTCCTGGAACAGCACTAATTCACACAGTCATATACACAAATAACCCCAGAAGCAGCACTGTCTTATCACTTACACATCACTCTTAGACAAAAAGGAGGGCAGCATGATTTAGACCATGCCTAAAGAGCAACAGGCTTTGGGGTGCAGTGTGTTTGAATTAAAGCTTTGCCTTCATATCCTCACCAAATATCATTGACAAAACTGGTACAAGCATATCAATAGTAGTCATAATTTATACATGTATAAATACATGTAAACATGGATGCATTAAATATTAAGGATAATTAATAACTTTAGAATACTATTATATGCATATGGATATTTTTTGATAAAACAAAATTTAAAATTCTCTTTGAAAAAAAAACCCTGAAAATTTAACTTATTATCTTAAAAAACAGGCAAGACTTTGTCTGGGCATTCAAATTATAATGATTGTTTTCCATTATGAGATCTGTGAAGTTTTGATTATCAATTTAAATTATATTTGAGCATGTGCAGATTCTTCTGATTTTTCAACTGAATAACATGTTGATTTTTGCTCTGCAATGTAAATTATCACATCTTTTTAATTTTTTATATTCACCTCTAGAGGAAACTGCGTTTCTATGATGGGTGAAACAGTGAGTCCTGTGTGGACTATAAAGCACCTAAAAAGCAATGAGCTGCAAAAGTGTTACAGTTACTTGAAAACAAAAACTTAAGGGAGGAGATTTTCTCATCCCATAATTTCCTTGAGTCAGTTGTTAGCACCTTTCTCTTGTTTTGAACCTGGAGGAAATATTGTCTTTCTAAAACAGATTATGTTCCTTTTTTTGTCTCTGTATGTCATCTTTTTATTTTTAAACTGTCACCTTAAAATTATTTTTAATACCAAATATTAGCAGATTTCTGTCCAGCTGGGATTGTCAGACATCTCAGAATAAGCCCTTCAGTGGGAACCACAAGTCCAATGTTATCCACAGAAGTCTGGGGCTGCTGAAAACTTGCTGCCTGCCTTGCAGGGAATCCACTCCCTTTGACATCCCAGGTTTTAGGAATCTGCTAACCATCGAGGCTGCAAGGATTCTTCAGGGCTGAAGGAAAATCTGCAAGCCATTTTCCTAACCTGGTGAGCCAGGTCAGTAAGACAATAAAAGAAAAAAGGAAAGAAACTAAAATAAATAGCTTTTGACATCCAGTGCCATAAAAGTAAAATATTTTAAAACTTGGCATCATATAGAAGTTAGCTAATTATAGTGGCGCCATTCACGATGATATAATTAACTGAATGTCTGCATTTCTATTATAAACTCCTATTTTCAGAGGTTTATGATACAGCCTTAAAAATTTGCTCTGGCCAGAGACTTGGCATGCCAAATCTCACCCTGAAAGCAACTTTTTCCCTCCAAAACTGAAGAAGAAAAACCTGCTGGGTTTTTGTGGTAGTTTTCCCTTTTTTGTTGTCCTTGGGTTTTGTTTTAGAGCTTATAATAAGGTAATGAAATTAACCACACTGAAATAGTGCCCTTTATGTACTCAAAGACTTCGGGGTATTAAAGAACAAATTTTGACCTATGTTGTGTGATTTAGTGATAAAAGTTCCACCTTCAGCTCGTTTCTGGAAATGCTACTGTGTTGCACAAATTCTAGGCCAGGGGCATGTCCAAAAATTACACACTTCTACAAGGACCTGCTGTTAGAACCAGCTCCTGCACTTTAAACATCCTGACATCTCCTCACTCCTAACTGGCTCTTCTTTTTCTCCTGAAAGCTGTATGGCTGCCAAAAAGCTGATCTTGCAGGAATGGAATTAAGGTCCCTTTCTTGCATTCAGCAAACCTAGCGGTGATTCCTTCCTTCCCTGCAGCAGGCAAAAACCACAGGTTACCTGGAAGTGGGCAGAGACACAAACACACAGTGCCCAGGGCTGTCTGCAGGACAGGGGGTTTCAGGTGCAGTGTCCCTTTCCTGGGACAGTCCATCCTGGGCGGATGAGCTGCTCTGAAGTGGGGTGGTTCTCTGAATGACCTTGGAGTGGGCATTTGGTGTCTCTTCCAATGTACACATTATCTCCCTGAGATAAACACACTGCATCTCAGCTGTTACAGAATGAAAGTCTACAGAGATATACAGAAATTTGGTGTTTACCCTGAGGTGAATAACCACAAAATTTACCATGATTAAAGGGAACACAACTCTGAGATCTGCAGTTATAGCTAAGGAATAAAATATTCTCTACATCTGCTTCACAGTACTTGTTCAAAACTATCTTTTGTTTTGTTTTTTTTTTAACATCTACTTAAAATTTAAATTGGTTTTGTTTACTTATATACACTTTTAACACAATTCCTTATGTCAAAAATTGGCTTCATCACTAAAATCCTAATTGCCAACAGTGTACTAAAAGCTTCCATGCAATCTATAGAAAGTAGTTTCCTTCCCCTGTTGCCACTTTGGAATATTCTGTTCTTACTAGTCTGCTGCTTTCCTTCAGCCTGGAGAAGATACTGTTTGTTCCTCCCTCTCAGAATGCCTTACACAGATTTGTTTAGAGCCAAAGTATTTGGAAATCCAAAGGAGAGTTTTAATTGTCTTATCAGCCAGACTGGTGGACTCTTTGTCCCAATGGTACACAGAAAGGTAGCTCCTTCCTTTCTCTATTGAGCTGGTTATTCTTCCCTTAGAGTTCCCTCTTTTGGCACATTGCTTTTAATCCAACAGGTTATGAAGAGACACTTTGTTTCCTTTGCAACAAAGGAGTGAAGCACTACTTTTCCTCATCTTGCTTTCCTCCTAATACACAACCCCACTTTGTTTAGACAGTGTTTCTGCAACCTTTGTCTGCACAGCTACATTACGCAGCTGAAAGTTTCCTTCACAGAAAATACCCTTCAAATAATTTCCAGATTAAAAATTATACTGGCACTCTCCAGGAGGCCAAACATAATTTTTGAAATGCCACATGTCCATTCTGTACTAACTCCAGTGGTGGTGGTTCCTCTGCTGTGTCTCTCTGCTCTGTATCTCAGAATATAAGGTCTTAGGGAAAAAAAGGTAAAACCACCATTATTGCACAAAAACAAAGAAAGCACAAGAAGTCTGGAAGTAACACCATGCAAATTTCATCCTTGAATAGAAAAGCTAAGGAGTAAATAAAACAAAAAAATAATTTACATTATGTCTTACTGTTTATAGTAACTACAATACAGCTGAGAACATGTTCCTAAGAGCAAACCATGCTTAAACATTTGGAAAAGTCAGTGTGGCTAGAGCCCAGGTATCTGGTGACAGCATTCATGATGGAGTTGTTGGAATTCATAAACACACAAGTGCAGCCAAAGCTCTGACTACACTGGGGACTCTTGCCAAGGCATGGAAGTTTTCCTTCCCTTGCTGGTAAGGTTATGGAGGGAACACAAACTGTTCCCTCCATAACTGTGTTTGCACGGGAATCACTGTGATTCCTCAGGATATCAAGGGGGCCCATGCCAGAGCTTTTCTCTCTCAGGCTACTGAGGTTGCACATCCTCCCCAAGCAGGTCACAAGCTGGGCACAGGCTGAGCTCTGCCCACCAGGCTGGCTCAGCACAGCCCAGCTTCCTCCAGGACAGCACAGGCATCTAAGATGACATCTAAGAACACTTAGGGGATGTGCTGCCCTATGGGGTCATAGTCAAGCCCCCAGCATGGATTTAACCTGTGGCTGCTCAGGTGTGGCTGCCCTGCACAGTCTCAGGTATTCCCTGGCAGTGTCTGTGCTTGAGGCACACCTGCACTGCTGCCAGCACCAGGAGAACCCTGTGCCAGGGGCATTTATCAAACACAAATGACCAAAAGAACCTGAATGCAAACTCTCCTCGCAGTCACTGTGGACATAACCACCTCCAACTGCTTCCCTGCCCATGCTTGCCAAGGGATCCATAAATGAGGGTGAGGAAGGACTAGACTCTGTCCTTAATTAAGCAATGTATATTGGAGCAAGTCCCCTAAAGTGAATGTAGCTATACTGTATTGATTTTGGTGTAGATGGAATCAGAATCTGACTATTTGCAATGTAGCACAGTAAAAGACTAAATTAAGTATTCAATAAGCACCAAGCCTCCTAGAATTATTTCAGTGACTGTCTAGCCTATAAATGACCTGGCCAAGTGCTATTTTTCAGACATTAATGTAAACACATAACAGGCAACACAAAACAGCCAGCAGTAAAAATCTGTAGGGAAGATAACTCTCTCCTCCTTTGTCTGAATTATTTCTCTTCTACTGTGATTTTATCTTCACTGCATGCTACTTTTATAAAAAACATTTTGTAAACCATGTATTATAAAATAGAACAGATGAAAGGGTATTTATATGAATTGTATCTGCATTTCTGCATGAGTTTGATATGTAATTGCAAGATTACCCAAACTACTGATAATTATATTTTAAATACAATTAGAGTATAAACAGATATGCCCAGGAACATTTTCACAATGTTTTTTCAGACAAAAATGCCAATACATTAAAAATTCAAAAGCCCAAAAATCAAATCTGGTCAAACAAGGAGGAAAATGCAGAAGAGAGGTAAGGAAATGAGAAGAACATATCTTCAAATGAGAAAATTCCCTTTTTCATTCAGATTTTCAAAAAGGGAGATTAAACTGACTTTATAACATTGAAAGTCTTCAAATAAAACTGGAATGTCTCAATAGGCTCAGTCCAAATTTCTGGGAGATTTTACATTTGAATAATATTTAAATTAGCTTTTCATCTAGGAAAAATATTAAATCTTGAAAACTCTCCCGAGTTAGGGCAATCCTAGTGTGCCCAGCAGTATTGCTAATCAGCTGCTCAGAACATCAATGTCACCTTGCATTGCAGCACCAGCAGTGGTCCATGCCTGAAGGGTTTTCTCAATACTTGAACAATAGCTGGGATGTTTGGTGAGCATTGCTATTTTAAAGAAAACAGGGTGGGGTTTTATTTAAAAGCAAGATGATTTTCCCCCCGAAATTTTTACTAATCTAGACCTGCTCTTTAATATAAATATTTTAATTGTAAATATCACTGTGATGTAGTCCTAATCTAGAACTTTCATCCTTTTTCTATGCCTCAGAAACTTTAGTAATTGTTCTTGTTAAAAGAATATAATGAATAGATTAACCTTAGCAAGGTGGTTTAGTTTTCTGGAGCGAGATTTTTGTTGAGTAACATTCAAAGCTAATATAGACATGAAATTAATATAATTAGATAATTTTAAATTTACATGTTCTTTTTTTCTGAATGAGATTTTAACATAAAATATCAGAACCTGTATTTAAACAAATATCTAAGATACATCCTGTGGAGATTTCAGAACACAGAAGATTTTTCAGATTTTCTGTTCTGAGAAAATTCTTCTTTATTGCAAGCCCTGTTGAAAAGTCACTTATTTCCCACAGGATGTAAAAATTAGTGTAATTTTCCTTGAGAAAGGGTCTGTGGTAAGATGTTCTTCTCTGTGACCACTAGTGCTGCCCTGCCCAATACTGTAAAATTTTTTGTGTGAGGAGCTGTCAGGGCATCTCCTCAGGGAAGTCAATAATTTGGGAAATTTTTTCCCTGATCCTTTATTTCCATATCCCATGGAAAGAAACAAGGAAATAACAAATTCTATAATTCTTTAAAATCCAGTGGCTTGGCTGCAGCGGGCATTACCTGAAGGCATTACCTTCTCACGCTTTAATTGAACAGCCACTCTATTTGATTTACATAATGCTCAGGTAAAATGACAAGCAGAGCTTAGCGTTAGTGCCTGCAGCCTCCAGCCAAGGCTGGCCCGGGTGCCTGTGCAGTCACACCCACGGACAGGGCAGCAGCTGCTGCAAACTGTCCCCTCTGCTGCCAAAGGGACAGCCACGCTGGGCAGGGATGGGATGGGATGGGATGGGATGGGATGGGATGGGATGGGATGGGATGGGATGGGATGGGATGGGATGGGATGGGATGGGATGGGATGGGATGGGATGGGATGGGCTGCTCCATCTAGGGCCCGGCTGGGGCAGGGACACATCACCCCCCCGCTGGGCTTGGACTTAGCCTGTGCCTGTCTGTGGGAAAATGGCCCTGATTGCTGTGCCCAGGTGTCACCAGCGCAGCAGCAGCAGCCTCTGGAAGCCTTTGTGGGGTGATGATGCCAAGGTGATTTTTTGCCTTTTATATACGTTTTATGTACCCTTAGTACTCTTAGCATGTGTGCTTGTAATTCCTTAAATCCGATAATTTAGCATAGTCCCAGTATTCTGTTAGGCCAGGAGACCAAGCATCTAGAAGGAGGCCAGAAAGTCCTACATTATCTTATGAAACCAAGGTGCCCTCTAGAACAAATCCTGTGAACTGGAGATTTGGCCCCATCCTCAGATGGGGGGATATCACAGCATCCATCCAGGCCTGCCACTGGGGCACCCTTGTTAGATCTGCTAATTTGTAAGGTCTATAGATTCTACACACAATCTATTGGGGGTGTGCATTGTGGCACATCCCACCTTGGCCAAACAGTGCACCACAAGGATCCTTCTTGAAACACCCTTATTCCTTAACTGTGGCTGGCTCTGAATTTTTTAAGACCAGGAAAAGGCACCAGTGATGTTGCAGAGGACCCAGGGCTGTTCGGGTGCCTGGCGACCTGCCCTGCAGGGACCCTGCCAGTCCCCAGCCAGACACACATGGTGCTGACAGTGCTGTCGTGCTCCCATGCACAGCCTGCTCCTCCTCCCTTAGTGGCCATCTGCCATGGAAAGCAGCATTTGACACTCGAAAGATGTCATCTTGTCATCACGTCATCCCTGCAAGGCGGGTTCAGGCATCCAGCCTGGGCTCGGGTCACAGGGGCAAACATGAGGGGCATAATTTTGCTGCTTTGAGAAGAAAGGGGTGTGTGCAGTTCAGAGCACCTACATTTGAGGCCTGAAGCAGCACAACACAGCAAAGGAGCAGTTTGCCTCCCTACACCCTGTTCTTTTCAATCTCTGCAGTGTTTAAGCTGCAGAGCTGGCTACTTTCAAAAACAAATGTTGAATTGAAAAGCTGACGTTACATTATGGGCATTTAAGCTTATAATCAGTGTTAGACAGTTGTATAGGTCTGGGCCAAGAATACACAGATTAGTTTTGTTTGCATCATTACAAACACTTTAAGAATACAGTTTGCCACAGCATTTAATTTTTTTTTGAACCACGATTATTATGACCTTACTCTAAAAAAAAACATAGTGCACTCTGAGATCCATATGATGAGCTCCCAAATGAAAATTCAAGCAATTTAGAAATTAAAACTTATTTAAAAAACAGCATTTAGAGTATTGTTGAGATTCTGTTCTTATTTCATACTACTTTAGCATCCTGGCTTGGCAAAAGGATCCAGTCAGTTCAGTAGAAATCAGTATAATGATCCCAATATTAACAAAAATGAACAACAGGGAATATGATTTAGAGGTAGTACCTGTCAATTTTGAAAGACCATCTATTGGCTTATGTGCACTCCTGCTGTGTGTACGTGGGAAAGAGCTTCTTTCATGTATTTCCAGATCAGTTAGAAGTATCTCCCAATGCAGCAACCAGATAATGAGCCCAAGTCTGCTCTGACTGCTGTCTCACAGACAGGACAGGACATCTCTCTGCACATCATGGGCTTTCTGGAGAGCCCTCAGCTCCCAGGGGATAAACAGAAAAGCAGTCAGAGCAAACAGCTTTACCTATAGGCCTACAGCTAAGGCTCTAGTATATTAATGGCTGCCACAGAAAATACGAAACTGATTATCTGCCATGAAATGAGAGGGCTGATTCTCCCCAGCTGTACACACTCCTGGCAGTGTAAAGAATCTGCCTCCTGCCTTTGCTCTCTGATCACACAAGGAAAATCTGCCTTACCTTTCTCCTCCTCATCCTCCTTATCACAACCATGACTGAGAATGGATAAATGATCAAGGCAAAAAGGTACAAAGAAATTTAACAGCTGGCTGACCTTGGCCATACTGTCACGCACCAATATGACTGCACAAATAGGAGAGAACTGTGCTTGCTTCATCAATAAACAAATCACTTCTAGCAGCTACAATCCCACCAGTACTGCTGGCAGGTAAATTTTTGTCCAGAGAAACTCTATTAAATATACTCCCAATGATACAACTGACTAAGCCAATAGGGTTTTATAAGAATGACTTGGATAATCTGCTCCTTTTAGTGGCTGTAATGGGAAATGTTCACTTCTTAATACTGTCCTTTAGGGTTCTACAACAGGAATACAGGTTTTTGTAAAATTCTCCTAGCTTTGCCATAGGATTTAGAATATTGTAACTATGTCAAAATTGTTCCCATCTGTGTCAAAATTAAAAATTGCCTACAACATTTGTCACTTAGTAGTACTTTTAATGACTGTGTTAGTCAGTATCTGACATTTGGTCCAGTGTATATTGCACCACTGAGATCCTGCACAGATTGCAGGTTACAGACACCACACAAATGCATGTGTCACTCAGATCACACGTGATAAAACAGACATGGATATGAGGCGTTTTAAATTTGTCTTACTTATCAATTTTTAAAAGTTTTCATCTACCAACCCTCTTTCAGCCCTCCCCTCCAATCTACATAGATCCAAATCATCTATAGCTTTAAGTCAGAAGTCTGGAACTGTAGAGATCACAGCAAAACCCAACCATGTCCTGCCTTGCTTATGAGGAATGAGTGTTCTCTACTTAAAGGCAACTTTCATTAGGCATATACTTTGAGTTTATCAGAAACAAGTAATATTCAATAGTCAAATATTAGACTATTGAATAGTCTAATACTCTGGTTTGTTTATAAGTGTTCTTAAAGGGTAGAGGAAGAAAAAGCAACAGTTTAATATATTTCTACCATTATTTATATGGATGCAAAGCTAAAGAGGCTCAGGTGAAATCAGCAGAGATCTCCAGATGCAATGCCATGGCTGACAGCTGCATTTGGCTCAGTTGCTTTTAAAGCTCAGCAGTGGCTATCATCCTCATTCAGCCACACCAGCACAGCGAGCAGCACTTTGGAAAGAAGAGGATAACTCCTTAGTGGCACATCTGTTAGGTATAGATGGCATTCATGTGAGTAGCTTTGCCAATGGATGACATGCCAAGTCCTTTATGCTAAAAGGCTTGTGCTTGATGTTAATCATTCGCTCTCTGCCAGTTAACATGTTTATCCTTCTAGGAAATACTTTGATCTATACTGGCACTTGAAATATAGCAACCAATTTTACTAGACTGGAAATGAACAAACAAGATCTTGTGTGAATTGCCAAATGGCACAGCAAAATGCAGGATGCACGTTACAAAGGGTTGCTTAGCAACTAGAAAAGGCCATGCACTCCATTTCACTATTTTGGTTTGAAATAGAAAATAAATGGCCTTATAATTGTTTGAAATACACAGAGAGCTAGAACATAATGCTGCTCTGGAGAAATCTATTTGTGAGGAGTGTGTGTCATGGGAGACAGAGAGACTCTGAACTCAACATTCAATAGGTAAGGGAAGGAGAAACTGCCTTTCAGATATTATGCCTTAAAATGTAAATGTAATGGTAGTTTAAGTTCAGTGCATGTATTCTGCTATTCAACCAGGATTTAAAACAATTGTTTATTTTTACCTTTCATCTTCAAATGTTAAGAGGGTTAGGGTTTTCTGCAAAGAACACTATTAGCTCATCCTCCATTTGCATGCAAGGAAGTGGAAGTTTAGAGCAGTTGGTACTTTACCCATGCAAGTTGCCAAACTGTGACTACATCACAGGCATCCTGAATCTAAGCAGTCTTAAAAAAAACAAACCAACTTCTGCATAACATATCCTCCTTCCTCTCTCTTACACAGCTCCCCCCATGCCTGGCAGCTGGTCTTAAATAGACAGATATAAATAATTGCCTAGCAATACTACAATACAGGAAAAAGAGAGGTCTCTAAAAACTCCAAGCCTCCCATACCTTGAAGTGGCTACTGTCTTTATTTTCCAGTATGAGAAACTGAGGAAGAGATCAAAGTGATTCTTGAAAAACACATGAGAATCCTTTGGGATTTGAGAGCAGACTGTGGACACCTGACATTTATCTTGGTGGCACAGTCATCTCCTCTTCCACCAGTATTCTTTTTATACAGGGATCTAAAGCAGGTATGAGCACCCCTCTGATATTCCTTGGCATTAGAATCCCCTTGCAAACACCATCTCTGTGCTAGCCCCCAGCCCAGGCAGCCCTGGTGCTGAAGCCAGTCCCACTGCAGCTGCAGGAACCTGCCTAACTCGCTGGGACTAGAGCAGGGAGAGCTCTGGGGCTCAGACCTCTGTGGTACAGCAGGGTAAGCTGAGCACAAAGGGGCAGCCACTGTCAGGAGGTGTCAGCCCCTTAATCTATGTAATGTGTAAGCTGCAGCCAACAGCCTCCTGCACAATACCAGTGTGTCTGCTGAAAATGGCATTGCCCATAATTGCATTGTTTGCTTAGAGGGGACCCGAGATCCGGATCAAGTTCAACAAGATCTGTGTCATTCTAGTTAGTGCTGTTTTTCAAGCACACCCCTTCAGTGAACAGAAAGCCCTCTGAATCCATGACCAGACTTTCAGGGCCAGATAACTGACTGTTTCGGTTTCTTTCAAGTTGTATCGCAGTAGACACACACAGTATCCTGGATACTGGACAGATTTAAAAGTGGGAAGAAAAGGTTCCAGCACACTGGCTTTAAAAGAGAGAACAAAGTAAGTGAGGATCAGAGGGAGGAAGGCGATCGCTATGACACTAAGACAATTAATCACTGCCAGATGTTAAGGGTCACACAGCACTGCATGCTGGGAAGATCAGCAGGGGTTCTTGGACAGGGAATAGAGGGAAAAAATAACCTGTCATGTCAGTGAACTAGTCAGGGGTTTAGGGTTCCTGTCGTTTAACTATTAGTGTGCTCTTAATAAAATGACAATGCACTGAAGAAGGGGAGGAAGATAGGGCAGTTGGCAGAAAAGAGGGAGTGACAGCTTAATAATCCCTGTCTGTCAAAAGCACTAAAAATACCATCCCAAATTCAACGTTCTTACTTTTGTAATGAACGCGCCAGGGTTCCTGTTTGATTAATAGAACACTTGTTGACTGACAAGGACAAATGTGCACATGGTCTGAACACAGCCCTGTGTATAAATAATTTAAATTGCATTATGGCCAGAGCTCAGCTTGCACTGGGGGTTCTGTGATAAACCCCTGTGTTTCAGCAGTTCATAACTTGGCCCTAAAAGAAAAGCTCAGGCATCTTGAGCCTAAAGTTGGACCGAGAAGGATGGTTGATTTCTTTGAAGTATGAAAAAGAAACCAGTGCCCTCTAGAAACCACAGACCTTTGTTGGTGCAGTGATGGTGGCGTCTCTGCTGGCTCCAGTTGTGTATCTCTCACATTACAGCAAAAAGAAGATGGTTTTACACTGAATGATGCAAACAAATCTGTGTTCATGCTAATGCCCATTTATCCCCATTAACAGCAATGCTAATGACAGTGGTATATACTCACCCCTAAAATGGGGGAATGCTTGCTTGGAACTTTGGGAATAGTTTTCAAAGGGAAGAGTTTAGACCATTTTATAAATGGACACTTCGTTGCAAATATTTCCAGCATCCCTTTGGGAGATGAATTTTGTTTAGTTAAGCTGTTATTTGATAATACCCATTTCCATAAAAAATTCTGCTTTTGCCTCAAAAAAGAACATTTTCCACCAAAATTGGCACATATTTCTGTTCTTGAAACAATGTTTAAGAGCTTGTATATTTATGGTGCAATTATTTCTCACCCCTGAGGCCCTACACACAAACCCAACGGAAGGAAGAGACAATTAGGACAGTTGTAGATGTACTGAGTATCTCAGGTGAGGCCTAACTTCAAAATTTTTATCAATCCTGTACAGCTATGACTGAATTCCCATATATCATATCAGTCACAATTCATTTTTCTCAACATTTTGCTCCCCTGATGAGAACATGCAAACATTTGGCTGTTTTGCCATTTTTTCCCTGGCAAATCAGAATACTACTTTACGTCATTATTCAGGCAGTAAAACACCTATGCTTGTTTAAACAGTTCATCACATTATGATCAGAATGGAACAATAACCAAAATGAATATATTATCAGATTAAAAACTACAACAAAAATTCCCCAAAGAGTACACATATTTTGTCTAATAGCTTCTCTTTCTTTTCAATTTGTTTGGTCTTGTAATCTATCAGATGATTTTGGTGGCCTGAATTTCAACTTGGAGAAATGCTGCTGAGGACATTCAACTTTCTTAGTGCCATAAAAGCTGAGGTTTCTTTGTTATCCTTAAGTAGGCTTTAGCTTTGCAGAATCGGACTCTCAAGGCTTAAGAAAACAAGTATTTGCTTGCCTATTGAATTTTTCTGAGTATTTTTTCCTGGATATTGTTTGGGGTTTTTGTTTTCAATTTATAATGTAAATTATATAAATAACAAATTTATATACATGACATTCTATAAACATACAGAACTGCTTATTTGTCCTCTTCCATATTAGATAATATTAAGAACTACATAGGTAGTCCTCAAAATGGAACGATTTTTTACTTAGTAAGTCTCCTTCAATCATTGTAAGTAATTGTTTAATTAATTTCCTTGGCATGCTAGTTGGAGTTTCAAATTGTTCTTACAAATGTCCATAGATTAGGCAAAGTTTTGTAGCAACCTCTCTGTTGCAGTCCAATTGTACAAGGAAAAGGGGTGCACAGTAGAAACCTTTGCATTTTGTTGAAGTGACACAGACAAGACTTATCATTCCTCTTCCTAGAATTGCCAGTAAAGTACTTCAGGCAAAATTTGGCTCCTGCTTCAGTTGTCTCCTTTGTAAAACTGTACTGAGCCTTCCCTAGTCTTGCTAACCACATGTCCATTCCAGTAATAATGGACACCACAGTGCTGCACTATGGAATGTTTCAGGAGAAAGGAGAGTCAACAGAGAACTCGTGTAACTCCCAACACGTGACCCCAGCAAGCACATCCTTCCTCAAAAACCTGCCAAAGCTGCACTCTGCAGAAGGCAAACCTGCTTTACACTTCCATCTGCCCAGCAATGTAATCTCACTGAGTAACCTCCTCTGAAGTTAATGTAGGAGTTTGAGTGGTGCCATGCATTAAGAGTTAACTTATAACAGCCCTTCAGAGCATTAATGTCTCCTTTGTATCAACATTGAGAGATCACAGCAGACAGAACAGCTCCACTGCACAGAACACAAAACCAAGCCCAGGAATTTGCTGCTTAAGCTCCCCATCCCTGAATTTAGTTTCCTCTTACCCTTTCTTGTTGCAGTTCACTGGGGTCACAAAGACAAGAGATGGTTGCTGCTACTTTGCAAGGCTTCTGTTCACTGATGGCCCCTTATGCTGCATCACTGCAAGGGTGCTTCAAGATGCAATGAGGGTTGAGATGCTCTGAGAGATGAAGAAGCCACCTGAGGTACTGATGCACTGTCTGAATAAAAATAAACAAACAGAACTGGTTACACAACCATAAGGCACTTTCTTATAGCATCTTCAACAAGTAATCTTACCATGTGGGACTGTTTTTCAAAAAGCTAAAAAACATAAAAGTAAAACAAATGTTGTATAAATCCCAGACAGCTTTTGGGTATTTAATTTACCCCAAGAATTTTCAGCTTATAATAAAGAACAACTGAAGGTGACCAGACAGACAATACACCACATTGCTACATCTGTGTGCAACCCTGATGTTCCATCAGCCTGGGCTGTATTAGCCACTTCATCATCCTGAGACATCTGGCAAATGACCAATATACTTTTGTCTCCATGTTTTTATGGATAGAACAGCTTGAATAAGATTAAAACTAAAATTTGCACCTTACAGAGATACATGTAATAGTCTGCATAATTGCACACGTGTTATGTTAGGAGGGCATTCTCATACATGAAACTTCCTTTGCTCCACAGCCCTTTTACACTTGAGTTTGTTTCATACTTCAGATTGTTCCCCTAAATGGCACACCATGATATACTGCTAAACATTCTGCTGGATCAGTCATACAATTACACATGTTTGTTCCACATGTGCCTACCAAAAATATCCAGATATCCAGAGCCTCCATATAGCTTCCTCCTTTAAAGTAAATAGCAAGGAATAGACTGTTTTATTCTTCTCCAAAACTTTAGTCCCAGTAGACAAAAAAAGTGTTATAGTGCATGTGAAAAGCATGGGCAACAACAAAAAAAAGAAACAAAAGATTTTTGCTGTTTAGCTTTTGTCATTTAAGCTATCAAACAAATAACAACAGCCAATTTGAATTGTAGTTAAATAAATTCCTATAGCACTTATTCACATTGGAAAATACAAAATAATTGATCAAAAGCAAAAAGCTCCCAGAATTTTTTTAACTTAAAGCTTATATATTAACAACCTATAACAAGCTACTTTTTCTGCTGTTGTAGGCAGAACAGGTCATCATTTTAATTTGTGACAATAAATAAGCCTATTTTCTTCTAAATGTGGGAAAAGTTTAAAAACTGATGTGAACAAAACATACCTCTTCTCTTCCAAAAGCAATGATGAGCATTTTAATTTTTGCTTGAAAGTGTACAAATAGGCAGATATAATTTGACCTACAGAACTATTAATTGTCAACTCAACCCACTTATTTGCAGGCCATAGCCTCAAATTGAATCATAAGGTTGATTATTCAGCTAGCAAACACACAGGTGAGCTGCTTGTTTTAAGAACATTTCATTAACCCAGTGGGGTCTTGGACTGAATGAAATGGCTTTGTTTTCCTTTGTGCATTGTGGTAGAATATGCACCTAAATTATCAATTTATTTAACCTCCTGCCTAAACTGGAGTAATGTGGCTGACAGGAGGAGAGCTGACTTATAAACCCAGCCAGATAGAGTGTTTTCTGACAGAGCTTCAACTGAACAACACACATGCAGACAATTAACCAGGTTTTAGAGGCTGGCCCAAGCTAGAGAAGAGCTGGAAACGTGTTCCTTGGTGTTTCTCATTAGAGACTGACTGACTGAGAGGATTCCAGGCTGGCTCGCGCTGCCCTTTCATCTCACAGACCTGTGCATAATGTGCCCCAGACCCGGCAGTGTGAGCCTGCTGGGGCGAGTGCAGTCCCAGGGGGAGGTTGGTTTTCCCAGGGTGTGATTCTGGGGCAGGGAAGGCGGCAGCAGCTGGGTCCAGCAGGGTGCCCGGGCTGGGGCAGGAGTGCAGCTCCCTCTGCACACAAAGGAGCTTCCAGCACTTGGGGATCTCGGCCAGGCTGCTTGGGAAGATATCTAAATTCCCTGACAAGAAACGTAGGGTTGTTCCCCTCACACAAAAATTATCTAAACCCCAACCCAATCTGATAATGCTGCTTTAACTCACTACAACTCTGTTCTTTCTCATCAATCTCTTCAAGTGCAGCTACATCTGCACCTCCCTCAGTATTGGAAGGGATTTGCATTTGAAGTGCAGTTTACTTCAGCAGTTTGCATGGAATAATTGATATCCTGTTATTTTTCCAAATGCTTTTACAAGAGTTCAATGTATCTTAGTCTGTGAGCGTTCTCTAACATCTGTGTGGCAGTCAGATAAAACCCAGACATATTGATAAGGTGGTCCAAAGGAAGCATTAAATGCATAAATACAGTGTGTCTACCATGACCTGATATGTTAATTTCTTCATACTTTTCACAAATTCTCTTGAATTTTGTTGTTAAGCCAGGATTCCTCAGTCAGGGAAGCAAACCCAAGTCCAATTTCCCTGCAGTCTTTCTAAACCACAAACTAGTACAATATATAGAGGAGAATATCTGCTATGACACATTTTCTCAAAGGGAATATTTACTGGAGAATCCATCACTCTAATGACATCTTTGTTAACCTCTATGTTTTAAATATTTTGCTACAAGTATGTCAATTCACATGAATTAGTGGAGCCTCTACTAGTCAGTTGTAGACCACCACATGTGGTTTTGTACAGAGAAAGCACCTCAGACCTCATGTAAAGAGTGTGCAAAGTTTGAATCTGTTTTATAAATCTGCGAAATATTCCAGAAATAATTTTCTCCTTTTTTACAGTAAACTTGGCCTCTCAAAGATGCATTCTGTAAGCACCTTTGCACATGATGCTGAAGGAGAAAAATAAGTGAGATTCTTACTTTCCTTTTGCTCCTGTTTAATCTGATGACCCTCCTGAACTTAATGGTCTCAGAGAAACCCCAAACTCTCTTTTATTATTCTCCATGACCATGTTTTATTTCTCAAATATTTACTGCTCAGCTACACCTAATTGCCTTCAATTCTCTCTTAGAGAAGGAATGACTATCAGCCTCTTCAGGTTGCTCTTCCCAATGCTGCTACATGAATGATACAGTTACAACTCTCCCAGTACTTATTTTCTTTCAGTTAAACCATCTGGAGCCGGTTACTAACATGAGAATCACAAAAGCAGTAAAGTTTCTAGCCTTTGTGTTTTCTGAGAAAAGTCACTCAAACACACTCTACAAACCCACAAACCAGAAAAAAAATTGTAATTTTATTTATTGAAAGTATCATTAATTTTCAGTACCTAGGGGTGACAATACCATTGATCCTCTCATGCCTGATGCCCTGACTCCTCTAATGGACAGACAAAGGGGTGTTTGGTCAGGGGAGTGGCATTTTCCTGTGCTAGGGAGGATGCTCAGAGCAGGGACACTGCTGGCCAGCTTGTGGCCATGCTGGAGCAGGAAAGGGCAGTGCCACCCTGCCCATGAGAAAGTGTGACCTGTAGCCTGTATTTATTTCCCACTGCAATGTATTTATTGTTCCTATTCTCCAAGGCACTTGCACAAAGGCTTACATGTGCAATAATTAACAAATAAAATAGCTGTACAAAAGCAAAATTTAGGCTCCTATCCAAGATTCACACGGTTTTGGCATTTGCTGAAAGATAAACTATGTGTTTATAACACGTGAAAATTTCCAACTAGTACACAATTATTTATTTGTGAATCAATTTTACAATTTAAAAATACTTATAGATTTACAGTATGGAGGAAAAGATTTCTAAAAAATGTGTTAGGGAAAGCTTTTAAGAGACTACAAGACAGTTTGGTTTATATGAAATATACCTGATAGAAGAGAAGCTCTTGGAAAGCTTCAGAAACTTTAATGTGAAGCCCTTGTCTTGAAATCTTACTCACGTGAGTAAAATAACAGCCAACTGATCCTTTCAGTCTGACAGGCTGTAACTTTCTGAGCCTGCCTTGGTCACAGAGGGCCAAGAAAAGCTGTCTTACATTGTCCTTCCACTCTTGTTCCTCTGTTTCTCAACTTTTTCATCTTTCTTCTGAATTTAGAGAGTTTCCCACTTCTAAACTCTCAAGCTTTCAAAGTGTGACACATGAGTTTGGCACACCTTGTTAACTTAATATTTCACAGAAAAGACTTTCCTTTGGAAATATTCTAGGTCAGCCTTACCACTGCTATGAGAAGTAATTTTTCTAAGGTCTTGATACACGTAAGTACCAAGTATCCTCAAATTGTGAGATCAGAATTAGACCCTTTATGGTTTCACACTGGAAGCTGATAAAAAAAAAAAATCAGAGGAGCAACTTTGGTCCACTGCCATCAATGGGAATTGGGAAGAGTCACAAGGGAGAAAATATTCCTAAAACAGAGATGGAAATAGAGAAGGAAAAGCATGAAAGGGCTTCCAGTCATGCAGTGGATGTTGCTCCCTTGTGAACACACTCTGATGTTTTCTTCTTAACAATGAACAAAAGCTATTTTCTCAGAGGAAGAGGACAGGAAAAGGCTCAAGCTAAAGCTGGGTCAGGACTGGTTAGCATGGAGCTTCTGTGTCCCTGTTTAGAGGAGTTGGAGTCCAGTTAAAAGTCTCTCTTGCCTGTCCTCAGCCTTTGCTCTCCCTTTGAAGTCCATCCTGCCCCTTCAAAACACTGCTTGCTGGGTGTCAGCCTTCTGTAAACTTCCCTGTCCCTCAGCTCCCTATCCAGTCCAGCTTTTACCCACACATCCCTATAGATGTGCTGCCTTTCCTTTCCAAATCTGCAGCTGTAAATTGTCTCACCTAAAACAGGACCATTTAGGAAGAACCAGATGAGAATTTAATTTGAAAACATTTTTCCAGCAGTAAATAATAAAGCTTTATCTGAATGGACCTTGGTTCCTGCCACATTTTATATTCCTGCTTTGAAGCTCTACTAGCACCTCTGCATCAAACAACTTTTCATGTATTTTGAGAATTTGGGGGGTTTTGATTTTTTTTTTTCATTAACTTCTTCCTTTCAGACCTAGAGGTTGAAAAGAATTGAGGAAACACATAGTTTTTGCCAGCTGAAGTAAGATACGGAGATTTCACAGCCCTGAACCATTCTCACTGTTTAAGCCCAGAGCTTTCAGCCAAGAGAAGCAGCACCAGGCCATGATTGCCTCCGATCCAGCCTGGGGTGGGAGAGCACAATTCCCCTGGGGCAGAGTCCTGGGCTCTGCATTCCCACAGCAGCCAGGCAGTCTCAGCTCCTGAGCTGGGCCACACAGAACCAGCCCTGCAGCAGACACAGCAGGCACTTCACACACCTTCTTCAAGCTGTTCTGATGGCATCTGATAGTGTTTTTTATAAATGTACTTATTTTATACATAAAAAACCAACAAACCAAAACCTACAAAACCTTGAAAATAATTAGCAAAATACTAAAGCTGAACAAATATTTAGAAGTAATTAAATCAAATGTCTATATTTAATTTTTTTTTTTTGACTCTCAAAGCTGAGATATATTTATCCTTTAGTGAGCCCTAACAAATAATGGAACACTAAAGGCACAGGTAAAGGTAATACAGCCAGAATTTACAAAAGTAGAAGTTAAGGACAGATTAATACCTAGATGCAGACTTTGCTGGCTTGATTACTGAACAATATTAATTCAACAACAGTGTACCATAGACCTCTCACTTCTTGTATTGTTTTTACACTTGACACGTATGAGGACAGAAAAACTCAGTTGTAAACTGGAAAGAAAGCCAGAACTTTCAAAACTAGAGCAATCTGGATAAGATTTAAAAATAAACAACAGAAAAGGAGTTTTTCCAGAAGAATGCTTCCTCCCCCTCTTCCCTGTCCCGATCTCCTCTGCCTCCAGCAGAGCCAGCACCAGATGTTTCAGAAACCACACACTGGGCAGATACACAGGATCATCTGTCCCTTCTTCCATAAAGGTCTCATCCAAAGGGAAAAATTTAGACAACCTAGTTCAAAGAGCACGCCAGTAGCAGCAAGTAGCAAGTCTTCTATTTTAAATAGCTCTTACCTTTGAAAATAGAAATTTTAGTGGAATAACTTTTAAATTTCATAACCAGAAAATTGGATCACAGCAGTAGAATAGTCTACAAGATATTTTTGTGATAAACACATTAATCTAAAACAGTTCATGAGTATGTAATCTACAAACATGACTAATGAATACTATTTTCTCAGAAGAAAGATTACTACAAAACCAACACAAAGTCCTGGCAGGGAAGTAATATTTGATAGATTTAAGAAAAAAAGTGAATCATTTTTACACTCAAATAGAAGAGTTTCCCCCTAATCCAGGAAGCTGTTTTTCCTACATGCAAAAGCCTTAAAAAATGCAAATTTAATTTCCTCAAATATATGTAATGGTAAATATAAATTCTAAAAATAAAATATTTGTTCAGGATTAATAGTAACACTTAATAGAATGGATTTATTAATTGAAATAAAGATGAATAATTAAAAATGGGTTTGTTCCAAAACAAGAATAATGTGTTGGTTAAAGGTATAATTCCTTCTGTGTGTAAGTGTAACAGGCAATATTTTTTTTTCTCTGACTTTGACTTTTTTACTTCTAAAAGCAGCAACTGTAAAGGATTCCTGGTGACAAGTGCTAGGTCACAGGCAAGGCTGGGGAGCAGAGGGGAGCAGTGCCCAGGATAGCACTGAGGAGGGGCTGGGCAGCTCTGGGGTTTGCAGCCCTGCATCCCCATGAGTGTCAAACACCTCTAGGGTTGCTCTGAGGCACGCAGACAGCCAGTCCTGCCCTGCCTGGCCCGGGATCAAAGGACTGGAAAGGTGGCTCTGTGCCACCGCTCCCCCTGGCTCTGCTCAGCTTCACGAAGGCCAAACTCAGCACAGCTGAGAATCCATCCCAGCACGTTAATCATGGCTGGGGTGGAATTGCTGTCATACTGAAGTTTTCATTTCCTTCACCTTTTAAAGCCTGACTCATTCAAAGGAAGACAAGATTTCAATTTTGCAATGAAGCACCTCAGATTGGAAATGTACTTCAGTTAGCAATTCTAGAAAGCAAGTGGAATTTGTGGAAGTCAAACATCTATTACATAGAAAATATTAATGAGTGGAATTTTTTCAGATGTCGCTTGACAATGAGGTAAACACAGCACTGTGGAAGACGAAGTCCTAATCAAGCTGCTAAAAGCATTTTCATATCAAGAAAAATGTACTGCAGTTAATATCAAATTTGATTTGCCAAAAGTGCAGGAAATTGAGTTAGGTGTTCACTCTGTCTGGTGCCAGTGGGGCTTCTGGCTGTACTGCCTGGCACCAGAGCCTTGGGGGTTTCTTTGTCCTCTTTTTGCCTTCACAGGGATAGGGACAAAGGAAAAAAGAAATTACAGTCATTTCAATGTGGTGAAACAAAGGCACAAGAAGAATTACAATTCACAATGAACAAATGTAGACATGTTATTAGCAAAATTTCTTACACAGAATCATTTCTTATGCATTTCACCATAGTAGAGATATAATTCAAACCTTTACTGCAGTCCAGCCGAATGATCCAGTTCAAGAGAATTATAAATCCATTTTTATTAATTATATTTTAATGGCATACAGAGCAGAGACAGACCACAGCTCTGGTGCTATCAGAGCCACAAACTCCATGTATTCTTAAAAAATCAAGACTCAGGGGGAAATATTTATAACATTAATGATTGATGTCAACATAGCATTATTTCATTCCAGAAGGTGTTCCTAGGAGTTAGAGTCAGAAGCTACTGTCTCCCGTGGACAGGCTGGATTGAGATTACTGTACACACTGGGATGCGAGGGACCAAAAATGCATATGAGGTCACAAAGACCAAGGAGACAAATCAAAACTCCCTGTACAATGATAAAATATTTCAAGCTAGAAAAAGTTTACCAGATTATGGAAATACATACTTTCTGAATACTTCTTTCCCCTTCAAATCCCAGCCATCTTTAAAAGCCAGGTGACAGCTCTCACAAGAGAATTTTTTCTTCTTCTCTCCTGTGATTTGATTTAGATCTCCTTTCCAGTGACAGACTGCCAGGTTGTGTAAAGCCCAGAGATCTCTACAGCAGGCAGTCCACTAATGACTCAAAGTCTGTGTAAGACACAGAGAGCAAGGAGAGAGAGAATAGAAGAAGAAAGAATTAAGCATCCATCTCATTCACCCATCAGACAGCCCCCCAAAACCCCCGCTGGGGCAGTGGGAGGCAGAATTACTCCTGCTGGGCTCCAGGCACCCCCAGTTGGTCAGTGCAGGTGTTCTGTTGCCACACCATCGATAAGTCACTATAAACTGCAGGAATTGAAAAAGTACAACATATGGAAATCTAGCCGTGTTTTCAGTGCTTTGTTTGAATGGCTTATATTTTTTTGTCTGCAAAGTTTGAAAACTTTTTTTAATAGGCTGTTTCTTTTTGTCTCTCTTTTTTTTTTTCAATATCAGTTGCAAAACTGCCTAAAGTCATAGTCACATGTCAAAACCCTGACACCTACTTTTAATGATTTCCATTTCCATTCCAACCGTCTCATCCACTTAACTTCCTCATTGCTTGGCTACTGCTGCAGCATTCACATCTACATTTTATCAGTGTTCCATGGCTTTCCATGGAATAACTCCACGGTCACTCACAGACTGTAATGCAACCATTGTCTTCATTAAGTTAAGTTGCCTTTACTCCTTCACCAGCAGTCAAAACAAAGTGGCAGTTAAATTTCCTTTATTTTGGATTATAGTTTTCTACTTCAGAATAATTTACCCTGGTTCAAATCACATATAGAACTTCAAAATAAAATAGTCCAGTTAATGGATCTTTGCTTTAGCAAAGAACAAGGAACTCTCACAGTGTGGGCATTTTGAGAAAAATACATTCATGACATTCAGCTGAGTAGAACAGTCATAATTAATTTAAGTCAACTGTGCCAAAGCACCATATTATTACTTCATAGGGGATGTTTGCAATGGAGGATGAGTTATTGACTCAACAGGCCTAACAGTCCTAACAGAGCTTAACCTGCATTTAGCCTGCACTACAAACAGCCAAAAAAAATGAAGTTACATCCTGCAGTTCTCACAGCACCCACTTCCTAGGAAAGAGCTTCCCATTCCACTGTGTTAGTAAAATACAAAGTACTAATTAATATATTGTATTCATTATTATCATTCATAGTAGCGTGGAATGTGTTATGGAGATTGTTTACCAAAGGGTGCTTTCGTAATTGGACACTGGTGATGATTTTTGGATTGATTGACCGATTAGGCCAAAGCTGTATTGGACTGCCTGTAAGGGTTACAGGTTTCTTAAAAATACAGTATAAAATAGTATACTCTAGCTTAATAAAGCTATATTCTAGTAGAACGATCAGCCTTCTGCAATCATGGAGTCAATGCTGTTTATTACCCCGCTGGGAGCCTGCAGTGACATGTAGGTATGTGTACACAGAAGACCATGAACATATGGAAGGTTGTGGAAGTCTTAATTAGCTTGGGTTAGTCTCAGAAGTCACCCAAGATTTACAAAATCTCTGAGTAAAGAGCCCAAAGTTCCCATCACAAAGAGACGGAGAACATTTCTTAGAGCTGAAAGTTTCTCAAAGGGGTGACAGATGGGCAAACATGGAGGAGCCTAAAGAGCAAGGAGGAGACAAAAGTGAGACCAGCTGAAGAGAGAAGAAAGAAAATATCTCAAATCCTTGATACACTTTTGTGGCTCTGCCTTCCTTTTCACAAAAAAGCCATTGCTTCACAGTGAGAGGTTTAAAGAATTCTTTCAGAAATTCCACCTGGTCCTAAGGAGTTTGCTCCCTTGAAAACTTTCAAAGGCTGGCTATTTTTAATTTTCCTTCAGCTATTTCCATTTTTATCTGCCTTCTGGACAGGAACATGTACTTGGCACAATTCATCAGCTTTTACAAACTCTGAGTCTTGGAACCACCTTGTCTTCTACTCTGGGCACATTTACCAAGGGACACTAAAAACCCACCAGCAGAGGATGGATGGTAGGAGAACTAAAGTGAAATCTCACATAACTCAAGCTAACTCAAAGATCTGCCATGCATTGCACCCCTACAGAAAATATTATTGTCATATAGTCCCTGATTTCCAATGATAATAAAAAATATGTAAAAGAATTTTATAAATGTTATGACACCTTCACATTTCTTTTCCTTGCCTTGGGAGACATGTTCCCAATGGCTAAAGAAAGACAGGAAAGAAAACTCCTAACTCCAAGTAGATCCAAAAAAGAGAAGGCAGTAAACAATACAGAATCAACTATTTTTTTTGCCTCCATTTAAATACTCCACATGACACAGAATGACATGGTTACTTCTACAGCTATTTTCAAATGCTGAGTTTTCCATTTCCTGAATGCAATTTCTTTTTACTCAGTCAGCTTAATGTTAGTTTTTAACCATGCACTGTTTGTCAGCTCCTACAGCCATCGCACTCATGATAAAAATGAAAAAAATCCTTCTAGTATATGATCTACCTATTGAGAAGAAAGTAAGGATTATATCAGGGCTGTTCTGGAGTAGGTTTTAAAAAGAACAAATTTTGTTTTAGCACATTTTGATACTCTCTCCACGTCTGTGAAAAAAACCTCTTCCATCCATTTGGAAGTCTTCCTGATGGTGTCAGGATCATTTCTATCATGTTACAGAGAAATTATACACCAATTATCTCTCCTTAACTGAGCAGTGAAGAAAGATTTTAGAACTAACAGGATCTTATATAAGCCTTGTCTGAAGCATTGCAAAACTGTGCTTCATATGATCTGTAGTATAATGATACTAAGAAGTTAATATTAAAGAAGAAAATTAATACATTTAAAAGTCCTCAAATTAAAAATTCCTTTCTCTTTTTTTCCATTACTTTTCTTAGAACTCCACAGTTTCAAAGTAAAATTCAATAGTACTTTTAATTTCTGTGTATTAAAGTACTTTTGTTACCTATTAAGTATGATTGATCTGTTTTAATAATGAAATAAGAAATGTTGACACACTCCTGGCAAAGAAAAAGTGTCAAAAAATAATTCCTGGATTACTGGATATCCCTTGGAAACTTTCAGCCACACGTAAAAGGAGAGAAAAAAGAAGAGTGAGGCTTGGTTTGAAAAAGGGACCATCAAGAATTAGGAGGAGAATAAAAGCCAATAATCTGGCTGACAAACAAATGTTTGAGTTTAAACTTTGTAACTGTTCATTTTTCCTAGAACTGTACTAAGGGTCAGATACAGATTAATATAAGATGGGATTCATTAAAAAATCATATCTATTTAATATATGGAATAATAAAAAAAGACAAGTCACATCTTTACCTCTCCAACAAAGTAAATAATCTTCACACACTCCTTTTTTCTAAGGCTGACAGAAAGTCACCATATGGGTCATAATGGAAACAGTATCCTCCACCTCTTTGTACCTGAGCAAATGACCTCCTTTCAAGATGAATTTTCCAAAAGCAGGTAATTGAATTACTTGAGTGCTGATCCACTTCAAAGGTTGTTCTTTATAGGAAGTATAATCAGATTCTGATGCTTTGATCAAGGGAATCTATGAACCTGTTACTCGATCACAAACTCTACTATTTGCCATGAAGAGATAACTAATCAATTACAGAAATACATCTGCTCTGAGTAACGTTATTGTTGACTTGACAGAAGGAATGCATAATTCAAAGAGTAAAACCCTTGGGAAAGCTGGTAGTGACTGTGGACCAAGAAATTCAAGTGAGACAGAGGGTGGCCAGCTTAGAGGAAAGTTGCTAACGCTTAAATGGAGTATCTCCTCTGGCTGCATTTGAAATGGAAGACAGCAGTGAAAGGAAGGCTCTGCTGCTCAGAGCTGGTTAGAAATATGGGCTGTCAAATCCTGGCACCTTCCTCTTCCCTGAGCAAGCCTGCTCAGCTTCACAGCAGAACCTGATTTTTCCAGCCATGTCACGCTAAGGAAGTATGGCTCTCTTCCAGAGAAGTCTGTCCAAGGGTGGGGTTCATTCACCTCTCTTGTATGTGACACAAAAACCTGTGTGAGAAATTACAACCTTTCCATATTTTTAAAAATTCAATATACAATTAGTTCACAACTAATTGTACTTGACTGTAGTCAAAGCAAAATTCAACTGTAATAATTACACCCATGTGCTAAACTCTCACTATTGTACTATGTGAGCATCTCAGAGCATCTTTACAATTCAGGCATACAGGAAATAAGTGTCATTAACTAAATCTGAGTAATTAAAAACATTCTTCTTGAGCAGAGTGCCTTACACCTCTTGACTGAGTTACACCCAGACCCACAGGTGCCCTCCTTCTGTTCATTAGCAGTGGGTTTCACCAGAAAAAACATACATCTTTTCAAGCACAAAATCCTCCACCACCTCCACCTGAAAGTGCCTTTCAAATTGTAAAATTAACTTGAGGCTAACATAGGAAAGAATCTGAGGGAAGTGTCTGGAGAGCTTCAGAGTACCAAAACCAAGCACTGCAAACAAAGTCATCTTTGCAATTTTATCTACCTTAAGTAATTCAAAGATCAAAATATTTATCAGTTACAATTTTAATTCTTTCCTGTATCAATTTAAAATGAAAGCAGTTTGGTTTCTTTTTTTTTAATTCTTCTTCACTAAACTTGAAGTTGAATTTGGTCAGATTTTAAGGTTATATTTCATTGCTTTGCTTTTGCTCAGTGCTCCAATGGCCAACTTTATCAACTTTATTCACTGCAAGCAGGATAAGAGCTGACTGGGAAGAGATGAGGGTAGCCCTCAGAAAACAATCTCCTCCCATTTTGGCCTTGAATTGTAAGCATTTGCAGAAGACAGAAGAATAAAGTGTCTGAGCTCTGGACAAAATTTTGCTGAATCATTCAGGTGAGCAGCTCAGCCAAATCTGTGAACCTCCTGCTGCGAAATGCTGCAGATCTTCAGTGGAGGGTACCCCTCACAAAGTGGGGTTACAGCAGCTGGAATTCAGTGGAAATAATAACTATCCACAGGCTTTGGAAATCCAGGGATGCATGTGCACCTCTTATTCTTTCTCACATTTTGTATCTATGTGAGGCTGTTTATTTTATTACCTTTTATTTCAAAGATGAAGGAAAGATGTAGTCCATGCACAGAATTAACAAAATTAAGAAAAGAGGGGGAAGCACAAATTATTTGAATTCAGTTTTTATGCAGCATGCCAAAATAGGGTAAAGATAAAAGTGATAGCAGTGCACTGAATGAATTGTAAGGTTTGTTTTTATCTTTCTTATTGAACCGATTCCTGCAGTTTACTTTTTTGAGCATCATAAAGCATCTTTGGATTAACCAACAAAGAAATTCCTTTTGCACACAGCATGTGGTCAAATGAAGATTCTCTTCAAAGTGACATGAAATCAGAAATATTGGCTATATAACAGGTATTGTCTTTTTCTTTACCTCTGTTTTTCATTGTCAGTAGTCTCCATAACTGAAGAGACACACTCACAAAGAAGTAAGAAATGTTCAAAGTGGGCAACAGATGCTTTATTAGAAGGCAAACCTTTCTCTTTTCTCTATTCATTTTATCCTAACACCAGCAGGTTTCCAAGGGGGAGAAAAAGCAGCTTTGAACTTTTTTTCCTTCCAACTGCTGTATTTTTCAAAAAAGGTCCTAATTTCAAATGCTTTAGTGAAGTCTGACTTAGTGCTCTTGTGCTACAAAACATTTAATGCTCTAATAGTAGAATCACTGTGAGTTCCCCTTTATATTTCCATTTTTTTCTGCTTATTAATTGGACAGACAAGTCCCAGTTATTGGTACTTCAGAATTCTGCTCCTCCAGGACCCAAACAATGCTCATCTTGGGTGGTAGGGAACTATGGGGACCTTTGACCCAAATAGCCTGGGAACAGTTCATGGATTCATTCCAGTGTCCTGTATGAAAACTGTTTTTACCTCCACATGCATACAAAACTTGTGATGTTATCACCTTAAAAGGACTCACTGCACTAGTGAGGAGTCAGGCCAGCCTCTTAATTGAAGTCAGTTGGAGTTTTGTTCAGTCACTGAAAACCAAAATGAACCCAAAGGAAAGCAGCAGCAGACCCAAAGAGGGGCAAACCAGGCTCGTGGCACAGAAACCCATCTGCATCCTGCCTCAGAGGGCAGCATCACATGGCCAGCAAGGCAGCATCCCTGGAGCCCTGCCACACAAACATTTCACCACACTGGGCTCAAACTTGGCGTTGGTCACTGCAGCTCTACCATGAAAAAATAGCAGGACTATCACATTCTTATATTCCATGTCAATGAACAGGGATGAACAGGCATAAATAGGGCTTAATGCCTATTTATGGGGCTGTGTAGGAGCCATGGGGACTGAGCATATATCAGCATTGTGTACATTCTCTCATGGCAGCACATTAGCTGCCATTCCACACAAGAGTTTTTTGGACCAGCAAGAGTGTCAAAGTAACAGTTGACCCACCAGGACTCAGGGACATGAAAAGAGAGGAGATGTTACTAAAAGACTAAGCAGTTAGCAGGGAGAGGTACTGGAGTGAAATTTTGTGTAGCACACCACATTTGATGTCACTCTAAAGCTGCATTGTAAATGAACATTTATTTAATTAATACTCAGTCAAATTATATATTCTGTTCAATTGCTGATCAACAACTCAGCCTCAGATATTGTTCTCCATCTGAACAGCTTAATATGTTCAAGAACATAAAAACAGGATGTTCTTGAGCTCTGGTTCTAAGATTAGTGGACTCTACAGGGAACCAGAAGCAATGAGAAACCAGTCTGAGAAACCAGTGAGCTGCTTATCTTCCAGGGGAATTCAGGGATTCTGAAGTCTTGCTGCCATTGTTTTTTAGCTCCTAGACTGTACCTCAAAGAGTAATGAGCTGTTCAAATTCTCTTGGGCATCTCTCCTTTTCATCCCTTCTTTTCTTTTTTCAGAGAAATGGAAAAAGCAACCCTTGGTGATTTTTGTAATGAGTTTTAGGTAAGAACACAGTTAGAGGCCAGCCTTTCCTCCATCATACTTCACATTCCCTCACTTTCCAAAAGCACTGTCAGAAGTTTTAATTACAAACTACAGTTTCAACTACCAACTTCTGCTTGCAGAAGAATTAACTAGCAGTGGTAACTTTGAGAAATCTACACAACTGTTACATGCAGCAAATCTGTGATTCTTTGCTAAAATCAAAGTCACCTGAAGGAGGTGCATGAAAGCAAGAAAATTATTTGTAGAATGGGACCAAGCATTTTGCTATTGAAATTATATATATATAAAAAGATATATAAAGATATATAAAGATATATATATATATATATATATATAAAGGTATCATTTCCAAAGAAAGCAAATGAACTTATAAAATTAAAGTCAGGAAAGCAGGATTACATGAGGAAAACAACAATGGGGAGAAGGTCAAGAAAAATTCAGAGAGTACATTACCAAAGAATAAAGCTATTGTGTAGATGAACTGCATTAAATTAACCTCCAATACTAGAGCTCATTCAGAACAGAAAGTAAAAAGTAATAATTTTTAAAGGGTGGAAGTGACCTAAACATGCAGAAATTGCAGACATTACAGTATAAAGTAGGATATTGTGGCTTGTATCTAAAAATGTGAATACAATCCAAGGTTCTGCTAAACACTGAGCTTTGACCCTGTTTGCTTGGCCAGGGTTTGCTCGAGAGGGAGCACAAGGCAATTGTCAGAGGAGGAGGCTCTTGCAGTCTCTGGTTCCTGTCCTTCTGAACATTAAATCCTGTGTACATTCTAGTCCCCTCATCTCTACACTTCTTTTGACAGAAGGTTTATTTAGAAAATACTTTTATTAGAGCAAATCATCACAACTGGGGAAAAAAGGCCATTTTTCTCACCGGTCACCAGTAGGTTCAGAAATTAGTTGTTCTTATCACAACATTGAAGCAAGCTTGACAAAATACAGCAATAGATGTTGTTGGATCAGTGGTCAGTGCTACTTCTACCCCAGAGGGCAGTGCAATGGAAACCTTGGGTGGTCGCAGATACATTGAGAGCTGGGGAGGAAAGAGAATATAATAAATACTATTATGCATATAATAAATACTATTATGCAAAGGACTGTGAAACATAGTGAAATTGCTGAATGGCTCTAATAGTTCAGTAATTTCTCCTGCTGAAAATGAAATAACATGGAATACATTTTAGAAAGCAAGTCTTGAATGACAACAAAGAAGGAAATGGTCAAGCTGCAAGATAAGTATGCAGCAAGCAGAAAAACTAATTTAACTGGAATATGAAATAAAAAATCCATTATGGTCTATAAATTAAATCCTAGGTCTAGTAAATGGGATGGTTTGGTTTGTTTGGGATTTTTGTTTGTGTTATGTTTTGTAAACCAACTTCAGAAAGACCAGCATTTGTCTAGTCTATTATTATTTACTCACATAAAAAAAGATACAAAAACTCTAATATATGGAAGTGATAGGGACTTTATGTTAAAGTCCAGCTACAAGCATTCTGCTTCCTGAATTGCAATGCTTTAGCCCTGAGTTTCCAAAGGCAAGCACAGGGCAAGAATTCACCCAGACAATAGGACTGTTCACTTCAGAATTCCTCTTTCCCTGGAAGTCTCCCAGTTAAAGAATGTTTCTGTTCTCACTTTAAATGCATGGGCAAAAGCCAGTGGCATATACAGAAAGAGAGAAGGGACACAGACTGCTACAGATATGATGACTGATGAAGTTCAGCCCCCAGGCAACTACTTCACACTGGCAGATGTCCTCTCAGGATTGCCCAGGGTACTGTACAAGCTCTTACAATTTCATCTGAAGCCTAGGGTTTGGAAGCACCCAAGTAGTAAAGCATTAGCCCTGGAACGCTAAAACTTCCAGGGGAATAGTATTTGAAGAAGGACAGAGGCATTTTCATCTGGTACCCACTGCTGAGAGCAACCTTTTAGCTTGGTGCTGGGGTCTAAGATCCTGAGAAAGATAGGCCCTTGCACTTACATGATCATCACCTATATCAAACAACTCAAACAAAAAAGAACATCTCTCATGTAAATCTCTTCAGGAAATGAATAGAAAGACCTGAAAAGGTTAAAGGCTACAGCGTTTAGAGCTTTTATTCATACCGAGGAAAGAAAAGGAAACAGTGTTCAAAAGTTTTATTCTTAGGCCGTTTTCAACAATTCCCTTTTAAAAAATCCTACTTTCATGAGAACGCTCTTACCTTATTCAGAAGGCTCACAAATAGTTTCTTTTTCTTTCCCTCTATGTATGCCTGTGTGTGTCTGAGAATAACAGCAAGAGTGTAAATCTTTCACTTGTTCTTTATGTACTCCCTTACAACAAATACCATCTGAAGAGTCAGGGGAGTCAATTTAAGCTCTGTTATGTTTCAGATTTAAACATCCCCTCTCAATTAGATTGTTGCTTCAAGTATTAGAATGATTGTTATAAGATACTCAGCACAGGCCACTCTATATATTTTTAAATATACAAAAAAACCACACACATTTTTGTCCATGTATATCACACTTGCATATACATACATATTCCATGTAAATAGATATGAAAACCTGACAAATAGTCCAGACAACTTTTCTACCCCTGAGACATATACCTACCTACACAAGACCATCTTTTATTTAGTTGTATCCTGAGTGTTCTTCAGTGAGTTGCTGCTCTGGAAATAAGTATTTCAACAGAGCCTTAAAACAAACAATGAAACAAAGTAACCCAGATATCTCAAGATGAATGAAAAATATACCTCCAAGAACACCCACAAAAAAGTTGCTTATTTTTATGGATTCTCCTTTTTCTGACAATATTGGCACTTTAGCATCCTTGCTAATACAAGGGCCTTTTGATCTCTACAACTTGGCGCCACAAGGTTTGCCCTCTGTGTGTTGTGAGAACTTAAAAAGGATTGTTTAAGGAGGGCAGCTTCTGTGTAATTGCACACTAGCCATAGTTAGAATGATTATGGCTTTCCTGGCATCAGAATGATGGGTTATTAGCAGTGTTTTAAGGTTTCTATGCTGGGAGCATTGCAATTCCTCTCTGGATGGTCAAAAGATTTGAGTCTACAGCAAAGATAAGGGAGAAGTTGGTTCACTTCCATATTACTTAAATCAAGACTATTTCTTATGGGATTATGTAGCAATGAAATGCTCACTCCCTTCTCTATGCTACACCTTCTTTTGTTGTATTGTCGCCATACAGATTCTGAGTCTCCCCTGTACTGAGGACTCAGTGACAGGAACATGTCAGAAATCACAACACAAATGTCATCCAGGAAATAATAATAGTCCTATCATTATGATAAACCCTGCTATATTGAAAAAAAAAAAGAATTGGCCATTACAGATGTTGGTCTTACTTATTTTCCTCTTCCTAATATTTCAGACCTTCTATTAAACCTGAATTTTTACTGAAAAAGTAAAAATGAAAGATCTCATTTTCTTCTTACTTGCTTTAAATTTTGGTGATTAGCAAGCTGTCTGCAAAGCAGTATTTCCAGAAACCACATAATAATTTGGACTTTAAAATAATACTTTCATTACTAAGATGAGGCCTGAAATTTTGATTTCCTTTACATACTTTCTCCATAATATCTCAGATAACATACCCATGTGCCTGACACATGACATATTACCCTTGTAGCATACAATTACTGGTATCAATATTCCAAATGCTATTTAGCCAGTCTCCATGCTCAAAGATAAATCATCCAAATTTATGCACAACTTCACTGTGTTAGCTGCTACATACATAGATTATTTCAGTCTGCCATGTTTTCAAAATGAAAAAAGTGTTCAAATTCCTTTGTAGTACTCTAATGAATAAACATTATCCTTCTCATCCCAGACCTGGGTATTCTTCACTAATTAATTTCCATAACATTTGAATTGGAAGGAATCAGAACTCAGAAAAAAAAAAGATCAATATCAATTGACTGATGAGTTTTACCTATTCTCTTCAATATAACTCAAAAAGAACTTTTGATCACTACTGAATTTCTAAAGGGAATATGATTTCAATGTTAAGACTAATGAGACTAGTTTAATCTCATCCCTACAAACAAATCAGCTTAAGCCTAATGAAATCTTATTTTTGTACATTAATGTACAAAGGAAACAGTTCAGGGTAAACAGACTTGTAGTATACATTGTTTAGAGACTATTGACTTTCGAATTAGCCTGCTTTTCAAACATTTCACGTCAAAAATATAGTCAAAATGCAAATGCAGCATAAACGGCTCTATAATAAATGCTCATTCAACATTTATTCTTTCTCAAATCATCTTTTAAAGCTCTTTCATGCTAATGTCTAGAAGATGTGACATTAGAAAAATTGCTTTGACATGCTAAGGGGCTCCAAGATTAACAAAAAGAGAAAGAACAAGATAAAGCTTTCAAAAGACCTATTTCAGAGGAATTATTACTTCCTTTGAAAGTCTTCCAAGGTTGCAGTACATTTAAGCTTGTTGGCATACATGTAAATGAAGGACTACAAAAGTATTGCACTAAATACAACTTGAATTAAACCTTCAGGCTAATGTTAGGGAATAAGGATAAAGGCCAGATCCTAGGCTAGTAACAACTCATATAAATTAAAGTTCTTTATTTGAGGATGTGAGGGAGAATTATTTTTTTTTAAAAATCAATACAAGAAATTATAAATGTAATTCCCATGTAAAATGGCAAAGACTGATGAAGCTTCCTGATTGAGCAAGTGGCATTCTAAAGGAGTATGTTAATGTACTATAATGTACAGCCATGCTGCAAAACAGAAACAGTCTCAACCAGCAGCTTACTCTCCTTACTTAAAAATTCCCATCCACCACCAAAAATTCTTGATTCCATAACTAGAAGACAATGGGAATGTAGTTATCATGAAAAACACTATTTTGGCTTGGAAGCATTAAGCTGAGATTTAACTCTCCTGTCTTTGAGATCCAAGGGAATGTTAGTTGCAGTTCCAACTTTCTCTCACAGAGAAAGGTCCATTCAGCTGCAGAGGTTTGTAATGTTTGTAGAGAATAGATCATCAGCCCAATTCTGCCACCACTTTCCAGGCAGAAATGCTCAAGAATTTTAGACTCAGGGCAGATGATAGCATTAATTACACAAGAACAGATTTATAAACAAATAAAAAAGATGTCAGACTGGGACAAACATTAACAACTATAGTCAAAATTCTGACCATGAGACCTACCCTTCAGCTGCTGTGTAGCTCAATAGACACCAAAATCCAGAGTTAACTTTTCTTTCTTATAAAGTATTCTGGGCTCCGATGTTGGAGCAGAAATCAGAAATCCTAAGTAATTCTCTTCTCTCCCAACTTATAGACTTTTTACCTGACCAATGTGCATCCTCCTTTGTCTTACTACAACTTGAAAATAAACATGTTTGTCTATCCTATAGAAATTAGATTGAATAATTAATGAAATAAATAATACCCCAGAAATATCTGGAAATATGCAAAGTGAGTGCAGTTGCAAAGCCCAGTGAGGGTTGCTATTTAAGAACCCTCCAGTTTGTTACCTTCCATTCACTAACCTCATGCTACTTGGCAACACAGTAGCTGGATGACAAATTTCCAATTACTGGTAATGATGGCTTCATGGCTCCTTTTTTCATAATGTTTTGGCTTTTTATAAAGCAAACTTGGTTTACATTTAATGGTGCATGCAATGCACTCCAGAAAGCATCAAAGGCACATTTAATCATTACTTTGCTAGTAATATTCTTAACCTGTTACACAAAGCCATACCTATTCCTGCCAGTAGATTATGTCCTTGTCTCTCACTGCCTTCCAGCATCACAGATTTTCCATGCTGGCTGTACCTGTCAGCCCCTGAAGAGATCCACTTGCTCGAGTGATGACATTGTGTGCTTCTGCCCTCCTTGCCTTGCATTCTCTCTCATGCCCGTGTTTCATTCTCCTTCATGAGAAGTATTGTTTCCCAGAGTAATAAAAAATACATTACTTGAAAGCAGACCAGGATGGACTGAAAAAAAATGTTCTTACTTGTCTGGCCTGTCTGGTCCTCTGTGGGGTTATTCACCAAAATCTGTCCCCTAGTGAAGGACACAGTGATGTGTTAGACTGTATTTACAGTGAAAATCCAGCCAGGTGTCTGGTTCCATAAGAGAGAGCCAATTCCTATGTAATACCTCCATTAAATGATTAACCACATTAACAGGTACATTTGCAGATGTGTTTTCTCATAACTCACAGTTTGTGCTATCATAGTTTGGATGGCAGATCAAATACTGCCTCAAAAGAGCCACACCACAGCAACAGCAGCCACAGGAGACAGGGCTGCAAGACATCCTTCTCTGAAGGATCACCATTTTCTCTAAGCAGGCTGCCTAGGAAAAAATTCACTGCTATTAGCATTTAAAATTTGCATGAATATTAGTAGAATTTTAGATCAACAGCATATGGCAGAACAGTTCCTGATGTGTCTGCAAGAAAACATGGTTTAAGAGAAACAATTAGTGAGGAGCACAATCTATATGCATTTTCTTTTTCTGAAGAACCACAAAAATATGTGCCACTTACACAGGTGAGTCACATGCAAAATCTCCTGTTAGCACCTGCACTTTCTATAGCTACAAAGTCATAACCCCACTACAAATTTGATGGTTTGCAACCTGAACTTGGGTAGTCTTTTGACAGGGCCTTAGCACCTCACTATTCACAAATGTAGATATATTAGGGAAATTTATTTTACAGCAACTGCCAGATGAACTTAAATGATGCAACTTTCAATCTGTAAGATCAGAAATAGCAATATCCATGTAGAAAACTGAGCAAGCACAAAGTAGTGTTTCATTAAGTCTTCACCTAACTTAAACTGCTAGGAGATGTCAGTGCACATATTTAATTGATGTGCCCAATTAAATTAGAAAAATAAAATACATCTATCTGCAGCATTATAATGAAATTCACACTTTGAAATACTGGTCATTGAAAATGTCATTGTAACTTAAACATGGGCTAATTCTTCACTATAAAAGGATATGTTCATATGTCTTGCAGTTACCTTAAAATAGGCACTACAAACAACAAAAAGAGAACAAAAACATCTTCCTCATTTTAGCCTTACACTTTTTAATTCCCCACAGAAACATCACATGATATAATTAGGGAATTTTAGATGCAATTCTACAGATTTCCTTTTCTTGGTTCCCTTTCTCTCAAGGGAAGGAAGGAAAGGTTCCTGAGATGAATGTAAGGCTGTCAGCATTTGCTTTGGTTGCACTTATATTCCACCTGAACACTGAACCATAAAAAAAATGAAGCTCTTTGATGCAGACTTCCATTCATCTGCCTGTAACACAAAATGTCTGGAGCAAAACATCTTCTAAGCAGCTACTTTCCTATATGGGTAGTTCACCTGAGACTGCCAAGCAGGGAATTGAAAGAGATCATCTCCATAAAAATCTGCTTTGGATAGTAACTTTGATAGGTCCAATAAATTTTGTAATAGAAAATTTTAATAAAAAGTGGCCTTCTTATTTCTGAGACTTCTTGCATAGTGATTAAATCAGAAGGAAACAGCTCAAAATACAACATGTTACACTGTTCACTCAGCCCACAGATGCAGAAACAACTTTTGTTGATGTAAGTAATCATGTATTATTATGATATAAGTTAAAGTGGCTGGTTGTTGTACACAGTGGTGAATGGACAGGGCAGTGCTCCTGAAAAGGGAACAAAATGCAGTGTAATTAAAATTTTCAGTAATCCACCAGCTGCATGTTAGTGTTTCCAACAAAGCTGCTGCTGTTCAGGTGTAAACCCCCATGGAGTGTAAATGCTGCAGAAAAAGTCACCTCCTGCCTCCTCTATTGTGTGATCTCTTCCCACACTGCATTCACTTGCCAGACTGGTATTCCAGAACCTCTCAACAGAAAAGCAGTCCTTCTGCATTAGTTGATCTGGCCCTTATGCTATCAAACTGACTGCGCACATCTTTGGGAGCTCCCAGAGTCAGCTGGTCACGCAGGAATATCTGCATTAGATCCCATTAGCTTTGGACTGTGCACACAGAGTTCAGCTGGCTCTCAATAAACCGCTTTTTGCCTTGTTTTCCCTTACGTTTTTCCAAAAGGCCTCAGTCATGCAATAAATATTTCAGTCCAAAAGATGAAAATACAAGGACAAAAGCTCAGTCTTACTATCCAACTGGAGTCTGCAGCCAGATGCAAAAATATCTGCAGGTCAAGCAGAATCTTTGAGCTCTGCATAGATACTAGAAGTTATCAAAGTCTGAATTAATTCTGGTCATGACTTGCTGCACACTTTCAACCCAATACATTTTTTCTGCAATTACCATTAAAAGCAGCACTGTGACAGGCATATTTTTGTATGCTACCGATACACATAATTAACACCACTGCCACTGGTCATTCTACTCACAACTTCAGCACATTATGCTTCTGGGCTTAGCCCCTGTGCCACAAACTCTCCTGTGCTCTGGGGATCCACGTGTTCCTAATTACATTTCCACATGCCAACAAATTCTTGTGGCTATTGCAGGTCATCAAGAGGCATTTTTTCCACACACGTAGCTGTGTTATTCTTTCCTAAATCAAACAGTCCAACAGAGATCGGGTATGGTTCAGCTATCCTTTACATGCCACAGAGAAATGCCTTGGAAATCAGGACAGGGTGCTCAAATTTTAAGGATCATTGCCCTTGCAGGAATACAATGCCTCTCGGGATCACTTTCCTTGCAGGAATAGAATTCTGCTTAGACTGAAATTGTACTTGTCTCCAGCAAAATTAAATTAAACTAAATGCAATTATTTATTTACAAACAAAACAACAATTTACAAGTCAGTCTCATCACCACTAAAAAAATTGGAAAGACACACTGAAGGAGAGAAAATATATGATGCTTAAATAAGAAAAGAAAGGAAACTTGTCCTCTCTACATCCAGCTGTTAAGTTCACAGGTACCTACACACCACCTCAGTGAGGAATTTGGTCAGCATCCATTCACAGAGAACTTCAGTTTAGAGAGAGATGCTGACTTTCTATAAGCCCACATAACTATTTAGGGGACTCCAAAATGTGAGGAGATCATCAAATTTCAACACCTTTCTTATATGTCCCTGAAAATATAATTTTACAGGAAACTACTTCTGTTCAGGAGGGTCTTGGATTATCAGCTGCCTTCATAGCTGCTCTGGTAAAAGTTATGTGAGAATAATTAACCCACAGAAGAATAAGACATTTTTTCATTAGGTAAAGCAGTATAAAAATCTTAGTGTGAATTTACCTGAATATTTCACATATGTTTGAAAACTGACAGCCAAACTTCAGTGAAAAAATGTACAGGTGACTAATAGTCAATGGTGCCTATAATTCAATATTTATTGTTGATTAGGATGAAATATAAGACCCTTTTGGCATAGTAATGGGCTTGGGATGATTGACCACCATTCAGCTCTGAAGGGAAATGATGACAGCCTTCAAGAGGACAACTAAGCAAAGATAATGACTGCAGCAAGACCTGTTAGGCATGGCAAAATTCAGATGTGCCTTCCATATATGCAATGAAGGGTCAAATCTACTATTTGCTACCATTTCTGGGAAGAGACAGACTCCATATTACAACTACACCAAGTCTCAGAATTAGGACAGTCTTCTCACACGTTTTATCATCTTACCATAAATATTAACCTAGAGCCCCACACAGCTGCAATCAGAACAGCAGCCCCATAGGAGGAAGCCATAAAACTTTTCAATTAATTAATTCAGGCTATGCCTGAAATATCTTAGTGTGGGTTTTAGGGGTATGGAAAACTCTGCACATACCAAACACATGCCTTTTTCTCTGTTTCAGTTTAGCAGGAGTTGATGTGTCAGTAAACTTTAATATGTTTCCTCAAAGAATCATTGTCATTATCAAATATACTCTGATCTGCAAATCATTTGACTGTAAAAGAAAGGTTCACTTGCATGGTATTAAGGTAGAAATACCCCAGAAAAATGCTTGGGGAAATCCATCTTTTAAACACAAATTCAAATCTGGAAAAAAAGAAACTTAAAAAAAACCACTCTGCACTATGATTTAGAGAAGTTAGTCTTTTACAGTTCTAAATTCTAATTCTCACATGCACAAACAAGATTATGGAGGACCAATGTCTAGATGCATGGTACCAAAAATTCCATAATCATGTCTTTATTTTTAAGATTGATGCATACCGTGCTTTCATCTGTGGGTGCTACCTATTTTTCCTAATTAGCAGTTTGAAAGAGAATGCCAGAGTTTTGTAATGCAGAGGGAATGCTTTTTTCTCATCTCAGTCTGTTCCAAATGTCCTGTCGACTAGCAGGAATCTTTGAAGTTGTTCTGTGGCTCTATCCCTTGAATCACAATCATGTATAAATGCTCTTAGTCATGCTTACATTTGGCTTCTATTTTCCCTGCTTCCTGAAGCAGGCAGTTATTTGTCCATTCCTCACAACAGTCACAGAAAAACCAAAACCCGAGAGATCCTTATTTAAAATAATATTAAACTGTACATGGTATAAAACCTCCTGTTATCCATAAAGAAGCAACAGAATCATTGGAGTGGGCTGCACCCTTCTGATCTGGGAGCATCAGCACTGGCCTCCTTCCATGGCACACCAAGCAGGAGCAGCTCCTGGTCCCTCAGCATCCCTGCTGCACCTCATTTATGGAATCACAGAACAGCCCAGCCTAGAAGGGACATCAAAAGACCACTTCTCCAATGCTGCAATGTCTCTCTGGAGAGAAAACACCTCTTCTAGATGGTCTTGCTGGTAGAAGCATGGTTTACACAAGGGAAAGGTGACTCTATTTAGAATCAGCAAAATTGTTCTAAATGCAGAGCTTTCCTTTTCCATCAGCCAACATTCTTTAGGCTTCAGTGGTGTCTGTTCATTCAGAGCAGAATTTGCAATGGCTGTGGAAGGAAGGATCAGCCTCTCAAAGCTGTCTAACAACCTATGCAAAACAGAACTCAGCTGTCCCTCCTGGTGGACAGGTATCAACCACAAGAACTGTACAGCTGACAAACTCAAAAAACCCTTTTTCTTCATTAGAGCTTTGCTAGAGCAGATTAGAGAACATTTTATTCACCTTTCCTCTTAGAGTCACAGATAAATAGTGGCAAAAATTCAGCCTGCTGCACTGCGTGCCAGAAGATTTTCCACCCACACACTCTGACTGGCAGGTACCAGAAGCTCTGGTAAATGCTCTCAATGGCCCACCTAGTTACACCATTTAGACAGATTTCCTGTGGCTTAGCATGTTATATTTTCTGACAACCGGCATAGAATTCTCATTTTCTAGTAAAATTTTAAATAAGGCTTTTGCCTTACTTCAAATATTTTTCTGACTAAAACTTCTTCCTCAGGCAACTGTTATATTTTAGTCCTAACTAAAAATATGGTACGACCCTTAGGAATTGAAATCTGCTTTACTGTTTAAGGCTTGGAACTTAAAGATCTACTGCACAACAATTAAACTCCACACAGTTTATAGCCCTGGCTACAACTGTTTATACTATTTTGTCACTAAGACAAAATGAACCAGGCAGAAAAGCATAAACCACTTCAACCCTAGAATGGGCAGAGTTATGCATTGGTATCTTGTTTGTCTAAATTATCATTTTGTCTTTTTACAAGCTTCACAATGCTATAAATCAACAAGCAGTATAAAATCCTGCTTTTGAGGAGGTTTTGACCTTTCCTCACTAGACTAACAGCTTTATTTTAAAGCATTATTGGAATCTGGTTTACATAGTTTGCATGTGAGGAGAACAAACCAAAGATTAAAATTTACATGCTATAAAAAATACATTTGAATAACTTTTTCTAATCATTTTTGAATGTAAAATAGGATGGTACCAGCTCAGCAAGGTAAAAACAGATAGTGAAAAGATAGAGAAAACTGAAGCTTCCATTGCTAACAAGGGAAACTGATTACAATTAAATAAAATAATCATTGTGCCTATAAATCTCTTAAGCCACAAGTTAAATTTCAGTGTCATAGTGAAATCTTGAGAATTTTGTATTTAGAGGTATTACATTGTAACAGCTATTTTTTCACCCTGGAATTCCTGTTTCCACAGACAATACTCTCTTAAAGTGAAACCTATCATAGCTAGCATATAACTCTTCCTGGAACGAGGGGAACTCCATTTGTTGAGAAACACTCAGACTTGTCACAAAGCACTACCATGTACCCTTCAGTCTTGTAAACAAACATTCTGCACCACTTATGATATAATTAAACAGCTCTCGTCTCTTGTCCAAACATCCACTGAAAGTCTTCAAACAGCAAGAGAGTAAGTTGACTCAAAGAGAGGGACAAGGTGCAATAATAGAAGAACAAAATATCCTCCCCTCCTCCTGACAGCCTGAGAGTTCCTACATTCTGCTCTTGCAGGACTAGATAGTGATTAAATTCCAGCTTGATCGATTTTGTCTTGCAAGAGTGAAAAGATTTTTTCACCCAACAGTGAATAGTATAGTGGGAAATCATCTCTAGGCCTCAATCTCAGAAAAGCAGTCTTTTTCATCCTGGTGCTCTGGTGCTTGGTCCCCCACTACCATTTTGTCACAGGAGTCAAACCCAAAATGTTTCTCCATAGATGCTCCAGAACTGGAACAAAACTCCCTTTATTTGTAGATGCAAAGACAGATAAAGATGCCAGACTAAAGCTCCAGCTGCAGGAGCACCTTCTCATTCATGCTGCACTGCAGGTTCCACATGGCAACCAACTGCTCTAAGCAGAGTTCCCAGATGTTGGAGAGAACCATCAGAGTTTGGACCATGGTCAGGCTAAAGTGGCAACCCACAACTTCCAGGGGTGCTGTCTGAAAACCTCAGGCACAAAGCACACTAGCAAACTTACAAAGCAACATCAACATGGTTCCTCTCACATAAGTAAATTAATCTGATGATTTATCCCCACCTACATACAGAGTGGAGGCTTTCAGTGTTTTTAAGTATCATAACAGAATAGCAAACAAAGGTAGAGTTCTACCTCTCACTGGGGCTGATCCTTTGCCAAACAAGCAATAGTCTCAGAAGTTGAGTCCTAATGACTTTTACCTTAGAACATGTAATTACCAACTAACCATGGTCACGGACCACTGGAACACTAGAATTCTTTGACTAGCCAGTAGTTCATGTGACAAAGAAAGGATGTGGTCTCTAAGCCAGTCATTGTTAGGTGAAGATTTATGGGTATTTTTATTAAGCTCTTAATTAGCAAAAGCTTGACACAAGCAAAATGTCATTAGAAATTCAGAGCATTCATCTGAAATATATGATGTGGACAAAGGATACTATAGCAATGGGCCAAGTCAAAATCTTACCAAGAGAGAAGCTCTGTGATGGCAGAGAAATCCAGGCTGTTTCTTGATCATCCCTGAGCAAAAGTAATTTGGCATAATTTCCTTAATTTTTAAACACACTTATCCAAGTATGACTTCAAATTCTTTTCTAATAAAATCATGTAGTCTAGGGGTGCATTTTTTTTCCTTGTTACTTCTATGATGCACTTACAACTTTGTTGTTTCTGTGTGGCTTTATTTTTATAGGATTCCAAGGCAAAAACCTGCCTTAAAATTGTATGATCCTTCAGAAAACCCCACTGTCTTTCCTTTTTTAGGAGAGCAGCCATGTGGTCATTCTTTTTTTTTTAATTTTAGCATCAGTTGTGGGTACATTCCATAAAATACTTCAACCGTAACACATATGTGGTCCAGTTATGTCTTATTCATTTTGATCCTTCATTTAATCATGAGAGTAATCTTCCTAGTTTATTTGAATGACCTTGATTAACTGGACACTAAATTTCTAAATATTTTCATCTAGATCTCTTTAGTTTACAGTAAAGTGCCATAACTTGACATTATCTGAATTTACACTTGAATTGTGATTTCATTTCAAACACAGCATTAGTTTTTCTTTTTTTTTTTTTAATGTACCAAAATAAAAGAAAGCTTTAAACCAGCAAAAACATGGCAAGTAGGGTAAAGCAAAAACTTGCTCATCTTGAGTGATACACTGGAGAGTGGAAAAATGTGTGAACAGAACAGAAGAAGCGACAAACAGTACTTTAAGACTGAAAAATTTAACAACCTATAAGAAAAACAAGTGAGAGAAGAACAAAAATAAAAGCATTTTACTGTAAATTTTAACAAAAATAGAATGAGGCTGTATAACTTAGGAAGGATTTTTGAATCCAGCTAAAAGTTACAAGGGGATGCTTTTTGCTGTGCCTATTTTGCTGGCAGTTGCCACTTCTGAGAAAATAAATCACTAATAAGAGAGTTTAAAAATTCAAGCAATGTATGGTCAAATGCACGGTGCCATTGGGAGGATCTGGTGCACAAGGTTACTCTGGGTTTAAATAACAATGCTATTGGCACTTTAGTACTGGTATTGGTACTTCATATAACATGTTAAAGCAGATTGGCATTCATTGACCCCTCATTTTTGTAAACAAGATTGAATGAAAGCCAAATTGCACAGAATGGCAACTGGAATCAAGTTAGTTAATGGGGTGCTTAAGCCAAAGATGTTTATGTAATTTTGTTATGTAAATGTTAATATCTGAAAAGCATTAGCTAATGATAACTGCAGCACAGTGGTATTTCTATTCATACTACAGGATTATTCACAATACTTCAAATAACAGCTGAAAAAGCTCATTTAGTACAAGCTATTCAAGAGCTTTACTTTTGAATCCTAAACCTCCAGCCGTATGGCACTGGAAAGAGAAAAAGTACTTTTCCTTAGAACATTATAGTAATGAACAGCTATTCGTATGTCAGTTTGGAGTTATGTTTATCTTATATGTGGGCACTGTACAGAAAAATAACTCATTTCCATGAGAATAAAACAGTACTAAACATATCATATCTATATCAGCAGCCGTTGATCTGAATCTCCTTAATTGTCATGCTAATTTAAGCCTCAAAACACAGTCCTCCCTTACAGAAATTCTGTGAACCAAATGGAGAATCTTAGTCACAAAAAAATGAAGCGATGATTATCTTTCACTCAAGAGAATAAGTTTAATAACTTCCCCATCCTTGCCTTTTGTGAATAAAAATAACAATCATCACCAGCTATAAGTAAAATATCCTAATTTCCTACCATGCCTATAAGCAAAGGGATAAAATAATGAGAAAGCAAAGCAGACACTTCTGTGGTAAGAAGACAGAAGACAATCTGCAATCCCATAGAGTAGCACAGCTGATAAATGACTATCATACTATAGTCCTTTGAGTCATTTTCCTTAGGACGACAAAGTGCTGCTGCTGAATTCACAAAAAGGTAGTTTGTCCACCGAATGCAGATACACAATTTTAAATGGCAGTATAAGCTCAGCATAAAGGTCTGTGAATACTATTTGCAGAAAAGCTTTGTGGAGATTTGAATTTCTAGTTTCAGCGAATGAAATGATTGCAAATAATAGCAGCTTTTCTAGTGTATAGCATGTGCTTGGGTCTTTGAATTAATTGCTTTGCCTTTGTAAAGGCTGGGGCACAGTAAGTGGTATAACCAAGAAAGCCAAAGGTTCACAATGGGAGGAGGGAGGCAGCCAAATTACTAGCTACAAATCACTCTCACACCATGCAGGAATAGACAGTGGGATGTACAGTTAAGTTAAAAGGTGGTAAGGAAAAGAGATAAGGTAAAAAATGCGCTGCACCATTTAGAAAAGAACTGTGGGGTGGCTGCACTGCAAACAGAAGGTACCTAAGCAGGCATCTCCTTTGTCAGCAAGGCTGAGCTTACATAATTATTTAGTCTTTTCCTTGTTCACACTCCATATTCATTTCCTACCAAATGTTGCTGAGAAAGAGAGGTAGACAAGAAGCTCTAGAATTCTAATAACACAAAGCCCTCAGCTGCTTGTTTAATTTCACTTGAGTTTTGTGGCAGTCACCGCATGCACTTACCCTAAATCAAATGCTCCTGCTGTGCACAGTGCCAGTACTTACAAGATCAAAGCCTTACAATAGATGATGTGAGTTAGTAAACTTTTAAAATATTAAAATTGAAATGGGACACATTTTTAGCAATCTCCTAATTTCAAAAGTAAGCTTTCTGTGTACCATCTGCATCCACAAACACTCCCCCCCACTCATGCACAGATATATTTCAGGTCTTCCTTTGCATTATATTATGTCAGTGTTGCTAAGGCTAAAACCTGAAGGTAAAACATGGATACTGTGGGATTATTGTTGTCTATCCCATTTCAAATGAGGGACTTCTTACACACATTGCCAAATGTACTTCAGGACATATTTGCTGGATGTTCCACAGTAGCTGTGACACTGGGAACTCCCTCCCATTAAGAAGCTGAGTTAGGCCCAGCCAATACACTGTTCCTGCTCAGCTTGCATTATTTTATACTTGGTCATTAATTTTGCTTTGCTGTATCATGCTACAGGACAGGCTTATTTAAATATTTATTCAGTTTGAGTTGGACTCCAGAACCCTTGTGGGACCCATGCCAACTCAAGATAGTCTATGATTTTACCTCCAAACATGCCATGACAGCAAAGTGTCCACAGACAAGCAGTAGCTCCTAGAAATGTGACACAGATGCACAAAAAAGGGAGATCACATCTGGCAGCGTTCTCCCAAAATATCAGTGGGGGAAAAGGCCTTTCCAATACAGACACATGTATCTTAAACAACAAGTTAGTTGTGTTGAATGACTAGAATGTAAAGGTTTTTCATTTTATTCTGTTTCTTTAAGTCCGTGAAACATACCTGAGTTTTCTATTGAAAAAATTGAATAGTCTTTAATCAAAGTGTGAAAATCAATTGTAGGCATGAAGAAACACCCTTCACAGGAATGGGAAACTAAACATTGGTCAGTAGCCCGATTTAATAAAATAGCAGTAATATAGTGGAACCAAAAGGAACTGACATAACTAATCTCTTAATCCTGTCTTCTTCTTCTTCTATCCATTTGTGTAAAGAATAAAGGGGGTTGACAATAAGCCATAAAATGCATATGTTGCCCAGCAGGGTTTCCATTTTGGCCTGTTTTATATGCTATGGAATTGACATTCTCATCTTTCAATCTGAAACTGGCCAAACCACTTTATTTATTTATTTCGTACAAGCTGTAGTCCTTCTATCACAGATCACTACTGGCATATGAACAAAAGGAAAATAAACTGAGAGTCCCTAATAATGAAACAGGTGGAAAGAAAGAAAGCTGAATCCTCTCAAACAGCAACCCACAAAGGCAGACCCCTCTGTATTAGTACCTGTACAATAAATAGTCACTGCTACATGGATAAATCTGGAATATTTTTCAAGTCAGAGACAAACCTTTTAAGGTTTGCTAATAGTAAAAATTTAGATCAGTTAACTCTTAAATATTGTGCAAGATATTTTATAAATATTATATAGAAATACTCTTGCCTACTTGGATAAAAATTAATACAGTCTTAATGAAACTCAGGCACCTGTTTCTCTTTCTGATTTTATCTCTAAATTATTACATTTATTATCATTATTGTGTCATTACTGTACCAACTGAAGCTTATTTTTATTAACTACCAGATTATCCTCTTTTTTTCCAAAAGAGTTTGCTCTGTGGAATAATTTTTCTCAGCAGATTATAATTTGCTTGAATCTTAGAAACATTGGTTCCTGTAAGCCAATACAACACAAGAGCAAACTAGTTGTAACACTGACCTTCAGTTCTGCAAACAGCTCAGCAGGTGGTTCACATAACTAATCTCTCTCTAATTAGTCATCCCTATGCAGGAGGATTTCCTACTATCTTTTAAAAAAATATTAATCAAATTATCAGTGGCAGTTAGTTATTTATTTTTGGTACAGCTGTAGAAGAGATAATCATCTTTCAAACTGAAAACAATCACTTTTCCTCCAGTTAAGTTCTTGAGTTCCTTGCATCAATAGTTGCAGACTGAGCTCTGCTAAATCTGTTATGAATTCTGCTCTAAACATGCAGACCCATTTTCTGAGAAAGTTCTTTCCCTTGGAATCCTCACTTTCCCCCCTCTCTTTTTTCTACCATAATTGTCACAGAAATAGTAATAGGTTTGTGTGACAATTTGATGTCTGTGAAATACAAAACAACTAGCAATTTTCCCCAGTAAAACAGGAATCTGTTTTTCATACAAAAATATATTTGCTATTATAATCTTGCTATTATAATGTCTAGGTTCTGCAGTTGTTGTCAACAAAGAGGAAATAGTTTCAGCAGAATTAAATGTGATTTCAGTCTGCTGGAAGAGGAGTTAGTTCTGGTCTGAAAATAAGAATATATATGTATAAAATTCCATTTCTTAAAGAAAAAAAGCAAACAAACAAACCTGTTCTGTCACAGAAACTGCAAGGAACTCTGGAACTCTGACTACTTTAATTCCAAGAGCTCATTTTAGCCTCCAAAAACATGCTCACAGGACTCCATTTTATGTATCAAGGAAACAGACCTGTTACTAATTTTTCTCCTTGCAATAGTACCAAACATAATGAGTTTACAAAACTGCTTCTGTAAGTACCAGAGGGTTGGACTTTGATGACCTTTGTGGGTCCTCTCCAACTCAGATTTTGGTGGTATTTTATAGATAAATTGATCAAAAGGTACCATTGCATTACACTGACACTTCTTTTTTTATTATGTTGTAGAAGTATAATAAAAGTAAAGGTTATTAATTATTATAATGTCCTGTATTGATTTTCACAAGTACTCTGTCTTTTCCAAATCCATAGAGATAACCACAAGCAAGACACTGACAAAAAATAAACTGAAAATATCACAATTGGTTCAGATCTTCAGCTCATACATGACAGCTCCATTCATTTAAAACAGACTACCATAAAGATAAAATAACTCATATCAGCTATAGATCTGTGTAACTGTACAGAGTTATATAGCTCATGGGATGTTTTATTGCTCTGCCAACATCTGTTTAAGTTTCATTTCAACTCCCTTCAGTAAATTGTTCTTCTGCTCATAATTTATTTTCCACTCAAGATCTGTGAAAGTCACCAACTATTTGGGTCATTCCATCATCACCAGGCACCTTAAAAACCACTTATTCAGTAGGAGCTAGATATGGAATGACTATTGACATTTATAAAAATCCCACCCTGATGCTACAGAGCATTTTTGAGCAGCTCTAGAATATTTAGCACTCTCTGATTAAATTGGTGTTTGCAGTAATGCCTTCAATAAAGGATTAGAACTGTACCACAGTTTAAAGTGTACATTCTAAACTCCCAGAGATTACCCAGAAACCATGCACTAGACAATTCAAGCTTTAAATGGATGCTTATTAGTAATCAAGCCAATCTCATTTTGATCTATGGTTGTTACTTGGCAGGAGGAAACAGCTTACAGCTACTCAAAAGCAGAACTGAAGTTCAAAACCAGAAGCCCATGGAAAGGCCTTTAATTATACGTACAGTGTTCTTACTTCCTCTTTCACTATCTTCAAATATATAAACAATCAGCAAAAAGAAAAAGAATTCTTTGATACAGCAGCACAGAGGAAATATATTCAGAAGAAGGAAGAGGAAGGCAAGTCACTATGAGAACAGAAGAAACTATTTCAAAAGGATTATAAAAAAGAAATCCTCGGGTTTATGCTTTGAAATATGTTACAATTTTGTGAGACTCAGAAGACTATGATAACGTGAGACTAAAATTATTCATAATTAAAAAGTTTTCCCCAAATAAAACATTTTATAAACTGTTAAAAAGTAACAATACATGGTTTCAAAATCTACATATGCCTTGAAAAACATGAACTAAACTGAAATGCTTCATGATTAAAGACAGATGCTCACTTACCGAAATTTATGAGAAAAAGAAAAAAGTTTATTAAAACTTACTACCTAGTCCTAACACTGTATATAACACTCTCTCTTATTAAATCAAGTTAATTGTGTTTGTGTGCTTATGCATAGTTCTGTGTATATCTATGGATATCTACACATATATAGATAGTGAACATTAAGAAGCCTGACATTAAAAAGCTGAAAGATCTACCATTCTTAAAGGGAGAACAAACAAATACAGGTTTGTGTGCACAGCCATAATTCAAGCAGCTTTGGAACATATTCATCGTTTTTCTGTCCTTTTGTAGCTCTCCAATCTGTGTCCCAGTCTATCACCCTTGCACTGTGTTGCCTGGCCCAGCAGATGTGTTATTTACAGGAGGACAGATTTCCATACAGATCTGATATTTACAGCAGCCTCCCTCCCTGGGAGGTGCTCAGACACAGCTCAGCAGCCCAGAGCTGCAAGTGCAGACCCAGGCAACAGCAAATGGGAGCCTCTGCCTGGCTTTGCAAAATGAGCAGGTGCCATCAAGGGCAGCTACACTTGCCAGGGAGCTCAGTGCCTGGCCACAGAATAAAACAGCACACCACTGACACTAAACACCAACACTATTCTCACCACTGAATTTTGCATCCTGGAGCCAATCCATTTCTCAACATCAGGATTGTGATTTTTTTCATTATGTGCAGATATATATCTCTCTCTACTCTTATTTCCAAAAAATTACATCCACTTTCACTGAAATTTAAGGTGGAAAAGTCAGCTAAAATAAAGTATCTTGAAGGACAGTTTTCAAACCAAGACATTGAATTTTGGGAAGATGTCAGCCAGAAGTGGTGCTAGCAGAACTGCCTAAAGAACACACACATCTGCCAAAAACCATCACAAATGTTACCTCTTGTCACCTTTGGTGTTAAAATGCAAATTGGGCTGAAGACTCTGGAGGGGAGTTATATGAAAAATTTGATCCAAGTTGGACAAGTATTTAAGATACCCAACACGCTCCCATATTGAAAATACACAGGAAGTCATCCTGTATGGATCCAAGGTCAGGTGGCCCCAGCTCAAGGGGCAGAAGCCAGCTGGCAAACAGAACCCCCAGGTTCACCACAGAATAATGCCATGTCCCAGCCATTTATCTGGGGACAAGCAAAATATCACCACCTCTGACACTTTTTTCTCCTACCTCCTTCTACCTGAAGGTGCTTAAGGATTGCAGCTTAGGTTCTGCATTATAAAATGAAAAAGAAATCTATACAATATAACAACATTGTTGCTACCTGCACAGCCTCTTGAAAGCATACATAGCAGAACACTCCTGAAAAAAATAAAAATACACCCTCAAAATTTGCCCAAGACCATTTACCAACCCTAATTCTTATTCAGGAGGATGATCCCCTTCACACCTTTTCAATTCTTTTTACTTGTGGTTAGCTGCCTAGGGTAGAAAATTCCACATCTGCCAATTAAATAATGACTGCTTATAAGTGTTGCTATTTAAAGCTGATAAACTTTGTAAAAACACATATGTTTCACAGGCTGCCAGGACTGGAATTTTAGTTTCCACATTGCCACTCCAATCCATATTTTATTGTGCATATCTTATTTTTTTTCCTCTGTAGTGTCATTAATCTGCTCCCTGGCTGTGCAGAATAATATCCCACAAGAGCAGGCTGCTTTTTGAATATTTTATTATCTCTCATTGTATTTCCAAAGTAATATATATTTACAAATTCAACCTCCTACAGGCAGAACTATATTGTTTTCCCTCTGTGTTTGAGAAGCAAGGCATAGATATTGAATATAAATAGAAAAATCTATCTACACTCATTCACATTGAAAGAAAGAACCAATCACATATCAAGCTGTGCAAGAAAAGAGGGGGGAAAGAGATTTGCATACTGCAGGAGAAGACAGAGGGGCAGAGAGGTACACAAAGGGGTTATGTTCCTACTGGAATACATCTTTCAGTTCTGCTGAAGGAGAAGGCTTTCCAGGATGCCTCTCTCATATCTGCACAGATTGTATCCAGTGGGAAGTGCACTGGAAGGGCTTGGCTGGGTATTTATCCTTCACAGTCCTGACTCATCTCATCAAATAATTTCCTGGGGTTCCCCTTTTTGACACAGAGCATTTCCTACCTTACTTTGATCTGTAGCATTTTAGCAGGAAGAGGAGTGAGGATACCCTCCCCTGATTCCCTCTTCACCTCAGTACTGGCAGCCCCAATGCACTGAATTCCCAATGGCCCCTCCACTGCAGGAACTCCCATCAGACAAGGATGGATCTGCTCCAGTTTCTCAACAAAGCAAGGCTGAGCTTGAACTTGGCCCTTCATAGGTGAATACTCAGTAATATCCACTTGGTCCTTGCCCCTTGATATAGGAAGAGTAGAAAATCCTGTTACAAAGGGGAAAAGAGACATTTTCACAGGCAAGGCATGGTGTTTTGGAAGTGCTTTCACCATTCTGTCACAGATGTCCTGTGTGTCTGGCATTGAGGTCTCACTGTTCCTTCACTCCCTCCAAGAAGTACAACTCAGCCTACCTCATACAGTTGTAAAGATGATAAATGTAAAAGCAAGGGACTGGGAGCTTTCTGGGAAGATAAGGAGACATTAGATTCACTAGAGCCAAAGTCAGTGCACATTTATCAGTCAAATTATGCAGAAGCTGAAAAAGGTGCACAGAAAGGGGGAGGGAATTGCCCATTAAAAAAGGAAAAAAGCAACAACAGAACTCCTTGTGTTGAAGGCCCTAAATTCAGTTTTTCAAGGCATGAATATGAATTTCAGCCTTGAAATTGAAATCATTATAAATAATAAACATGAAAATACCATATATATTATGCACAGCATCTGCAAAGTCTTTTTGTTTCTACAGAGCTTTGTTGGCATTCTTAGGTTAAGTACAACAATCCAACTACGTAAGAGTATCCCAAGACTTATCTCAACTATGGAATTAAAGCATGCCTAAAATAGGTCATCTGATATTTAGAGACACATGTATGTCTCTCTGTATGTGGGACATACTGCAGATATCAGATTTTCTGCTTTTTTTGATCCATACAAGATATGAAGCTCATTTAACCAGATATTTTCTACTATATTACAAGTATCAACCATTTGAACACTGCTTTAAATATCACTCATTCTTCAATAGGAGGATGTGGGAATACATTATTTAAAAATGCATGGTCAAAACCAGCAAGCCCCAAACATGATGCATCCATTTCATGGCAGCACTGCATATTTTAGTCTACTCTAAAAGCTATATCCTTGGATCTTTTTCATTGTCCAAAATAAATAACACAACAGCTCTTCAGCACCCATATTTTTCAGCTACATGAAATTGTTACGGATGAGCAATTTTTCAGAGTAGGTGAAGGGTTGCACACTGTCATGCAAACAGGAAATATTCAACAAAAGCTCTTAAAGAAAAAGAATACACAATATCCTTTTACATATTTTATTATTTCAGTTCCCTGTCAGATAGCTGTTAGCTAAATTTGAATTGAAATCAAATAAAACAAACACTGCTTATTTTTAATTTTGGTGGTTTTTTAGCATTAGTCTTCATTTTCTACCATATTCAAAATGAACAAGTATGATAGTTGGTTTTCCCTTTGTTTGTTATTTTAATTTAATAAATTCTATGCAAGGACAGATTGTTTCACTGTGTTTCACTTGTACTTTATCATTGATGATCCTTGTCCAGGAGGCTCTGAAATCTCTAGAAATTTTTGTTGTCTTAAATAGATTTTGGATCACCTTAATACCATCATTATCTCAGGGCTACTATTATAATAAAGACAAGTTTACTTAACAAGCTCAGTGTTCTAAAAAGAACAGCCTCATGTGAGTATTTGGAGCTGGTATTACACCTTTTGCAGCTGCATGATTAGAGGCTGATATAGCTATTAACTCCTAATTATTAATTCCTAATAGTATTTTTCCTATATGTGCAATCACTTAGTGCTGTGCTTTTTAGTCATAGGAAAATATTTCCCCAAATAAACCACCTCCTGTCTCACTCTCCAAACCCCATAAAAAATAGTGTTTTGTAACAGATCTGGAACTATGAAGTGGAAATCATTAAAAGGTTCACTCATTCATTTTTGGTAGGCTAGAGTTCCTCAAAATTATCTATAAGTCTGGGTCAACATTTTCCCTTCACCAATATTAAAAAAAATTTAACAGAAAGTCAACAAAGCTAAAAAATAATCAGCACCATCTTACAAAGCCACTTTCAGGGCATTCTGTACTTCAAAGTGAGCAATGAGTCTTTATCCCATTTTAAAACATAGGATGGAGAAAGAAATTAGTCCCTGAAACAAAACCAACAAGTGATTTCAAGAACCTTCCTCCCCATAGGGGCAATCCTATAAGCTTATCTTCTTGAAATCATCTGTTTGCTGTGAACACACTATTATTTCTTTAGGGGAAAAAATTCTTCATCTAGAGATTTTTGTTCCAGCTGTACTTTTGCAATAATATTTTACTTGTGTAGTTTCTAGCACTGAGATAGTAACTCTGCCCAGCTGACAGGAACAATCTTCTCATGCCTTCTCTAATACTGGTTTTGAACAAGGTTTCCACCCTGGCTTTTCCAGCTATTCTATTTCCTAGATTCTATCTTTAGAGGGATAACTTCTTTTTGAAAGGACTGCACTTGCTACAGATAACTTTAACACCTTGGCAAGATTTACATAGAACTAAAAGTCACGTTCTGAAATAGTGACAGATATTTTTCTCACACACCTTTCTTGGAAAACTGCTTATGTTTTCTAACACGATCTGCACCAGAGTTTATACTATTCTGTTAAGGTCAAATCAAAATAACAGTAGTAAATTCTTCAGAATCTAATAATTAAAGCTTTTACTGACTTTATTTACAACATGCACCAGTAGTACATCAAAGCAAACTCCATTAATCTGTCCTCATTTAGAATTGAAAACAAAAAGCTTTTAAAATATAACCAGACAAAGGAAGAAAGGAATATACTTGTTAATTTTGAATAGTGTTACACAAAGGTAGAAAATATAACGATGTGCTGAATAAGACTAGGTAAAAGAAATTAGAGAGAAAAAAGCAGTGCTTTCTAACTCTGAAATGAAGGCAAATTAAAATAAATAACAGGCAATATTTATAGTAGCATTAGTGTTTTACAGCATGGCAGGTAAAATGTCCTACACTACAAGGACTTCATCAGGCATATTTCCTGAATAAATAGACATTTTAAGAATTTCCTCTCTCCCTAAAACACTACAAATAAGCCATCAAAAAGAGAAAATATCCACACACCCACAGAATAGAGCATTGCACAACAAAGAACTGGACACCAGATGTTTCTGTGCCATCAGAAAGCATTCAAAGCTACAGGGATTTAAAAAACCCTAAAACTCAATATTGGGCCCAATATCCCTGACAAATAAATATATAGTTGTATTATGATCTATTAGGCATTCAAATTCCCATCAGTTAACCAAAATCCTGAGCTACCGAAGCAGCAACATTCCTAAGCTCTAAATTCTGTAACTGTCAAAGGTCAGGAAACCCACATACAGCTACAGACTTATTTTAAGATCTGAGTTCTATTCTTTAAGAAGAAAGAAAAGAGTACCTATGAACTTGCCTTGGCCATACAGGAGGGTTACACATACAATAAATGGCACTATCGTGATTTAACGGAAAGGCAATTCTGCCAACATGGCGTTTCCTCATTTCCCAACACTGTGCAATCTGCTGTTTTCCCATTTCTGGCAGTAGGATTAACAGGAGCAACATTTAAAAAGGCAGGATCATCCAAGTGGAGGTTCCTCTTATTATAAAAATATGTGGATACTTAAAAACCACAAGAGCAAAGCAGCTGAGAAGGAAAGCACTTGCCATGACCTCGCCCTGCCCCAAGGACCTGCTCCAGCCCATCCAGTTCAGCTCTGCTTGGACAGCCTGCACCGCCACAGGAAGTGCTGCCATACATTTGAATGAAAAACAAGCTATATTGTGCCAAACCTCAGCAGAAACACACATTGAATTCTATTCACTCAGGATAGCCAAGACAATGGGGAATTACCCCACCACACTACATAAAAATGAACTGGCATTCTCTTGAAATGGCTCCCAGGACTAAGGCATTAAAAGGAGACAACTCACTTCCTATTTTGCTTTCTTGAACAAAGAATCTGAGCACAAATAACAAAAAAAGATGCCAAATATGTCTCAGTTTCATGACTGTAGCTATTTTCCTCAAAAAAATCTAAGCTTTTGGAATCATCTTAAGATAGACCAAATTTCTGCTTACTTTTCTACCAAATCTCTGTCCATTGTGTTTGGAGAACGTGGTTTAAGAGTATGAAAGTTTTCATACTCTTAAATTCACTTAAATTTCTTCTGAACTCCACATCTTTCATAATATATCTAGAAAACTTGAGGCCATGGAGAAAAAGTCATTAATTCTTCTGTCAAAATTAGGGAACCAATACATTGACTTGGCAAAGATCACCCAAGAACACAGCAGAAGACTTAGGAACTACTCTGAATCTCAAAAATCTTAACCACATGACTGTGAAATCTATAATAATTAAGGCATATATTGCATGCCTCCTGTGTAAGAAGGTCATGGAATAATGTTGTTAATAGTTGAAAATACTATTGTGATCTCCTGCTTTCCTCACCAAGAACATGTGCACACAGAAGTCATGCAGAGGCATCTTTCTGGACACAGCTCCAAATCAAGACCACTTCCTTCTTAGTGACCCAGGAGCAGAGAGGCTCTGGACAATTTTTGGAGAGCAGCGTCATGCAAACTGGTAAGGATGTAGGACATATCAACACTAACATTTTTCATCTCTTATAAGAATTCTTTTCAGCTCTACAGGGTGAATCTCAGGGAAGTTCAGAGATGAAATCCAAAAAGTCAAACACCACTGCAGCAGCTCAGAAAGCAGAGGATACTTTTTGGATCAAAGTACTTGGGTCAGTATTCAAATGAAGCTGCTTTGCTAGATAAGCAACAGCTATTTTATTTCTTTTTATTTTCAGATAAAGCGATCACTCCACTTCAATGACAAATTCATCCAAATTTATAAGCCTGGAAAAGAACAATAACTGACTTGCTTTCCTTATTCCTCATAAGAATAACTGTTTTGAATACAAGCCCCATATCTACTAGCCCAAAGAACTTAAAAGCTTTCAGAGCTAGAAGCAATCGGGTCAATTCACAGCCTACCAATAGTATTTTCCTTTTTCAGCAAATTGATCTTGAATGCAAAAGGTCTTGACAAAATTACCTTTTCAAACACATCCCCAGCACACATGCTAATGCTGTTATTCAATGAATAAAACCCTCCTTTAATTCAAAATAACATTTAATGTAATAATCAATACAAATCTTTCATTTAGTTCAATAAAGTTCCATTCCCTACATTGTAATGTAATTATATACAGCTTATCCAGAAAGACATATAACTATATATGCAAAAACATGGTAATTTAATAAATTATTTATTATTTTATGAAACAGCTAAATCCATAAATATAAAACATTATAAACAGTTAAAATTTCTGTTTGCAGAATTAGTATGCAGTTCTTACATTTTTATTTAAAGTAATCCTCACAGTTTATGAAAAATTAAAAACAAGCACTTTTTAGGCAATGTAAATCCTAAATTGAGTTCTCTGTACACTAAAACTTATGAGCAGAGTTTAAAAAAAATCTACTATGCACCAGTTCAGTGGCACTGAATAAGAATTAAACAAGAAATGCTCTGCCAAAATGCAGGAATAAAACCCTATGCATTCATGCTTTGTCCACGAGGGCTATTCTTGCTCATGTACTGAATACACACAGTATTTTAAATAGTCTGTCCATCCAATGCAAAATGAGTATGATTAATGGCTAATTGCTCTTTCTTGTTTGCTATCCTTCGCAGGCTATGATATCAGAGTTCCACAAGGGCAACTGTAGTGGGCTGGCCAAAAAGCCTGGAGGGGAAAATTAAATCCCCTTCTTAAGCAGCAGACTAGCAGTCTCCTCCAACAAAGGCTTTCCTTCCCTTGGTGGTAATGTGATTCATTTTCCTATAAAGAAGAAGGCTGGTATTTCAATGCGTAAAGACAGCCATTACTGTGACATTTAACAAGCCTGAAACCTCTGGCTTTCTTGCTAACCTAGATCTGCCTTAAGGCTATCAGAGACAAAAGAGGCCTTCTCCTCCAGCAAGCATCAAAGACCTAATAAAAAGCCAAGAACGAGTAGGCAGTCAGCTTCTGTGTCAGAAATGCAAAATAAAAATATAATCTATGCAAATTTGAGGCATGCAAAAAACTCATGGAACATTGCTTGTGTGTACAGTTGTACTCATAAAACCTGTAATGCACTTTTTGAATTATTCAGCAAGAGGAGGCTGAAAAGCAGCAAAGAAGCTTATTATGTTTGCTTTGCTTCATAGACTATTAGGTGGACAAAAAGAAAAAGGAATTTAGTTACGCTTGCTTATCTCCTAACCTTATAAACTTGGGATTAACAGATCAAAGGAGGATTTGGTTCAGTTGATAGAAAATGGAGCTCTTTTATAGCTGTTTGGTCTCCCTGTCCCTTATGATCAAATGAGCTTAAGCAATTGATAAAATAAATGGAGGTTTGAATTCATGTGGTTTAGTATATATATTTAATATTTGCGGTATTGCATTGTACATTTGCATGCAAAATTAAGTAACAAGTAAAAGAAGATTAAACATTGCACTTTTTTTTATTCTGCCTATGCCCTGCTAGTAGAACCCAAAGTGCAAACACAAGGTGCTGTACTGATATGATTTCATTTCTTTCATGATTTTATGAGGTATGCAGGGCAGCCCACGTATTACACATATAAAATGTTTCTAATGCTTCATTCCCTCATCTTGCCATTGGTCTGAAAATGAGCCCACATCTGAGCTCCACCTGGGGCACTGCGCAGGATGTGGAGATGGAAACACCTGCTCTGCAGTCAGGCACCCTTGGCTCACACAGCGCTGAGACCGTGCACCTGCCTAATGGTCACTGGAGATGACAAGGCTTGATGCTGCCTCTCTTCTTCCCAACATTTCCTATTGCAATACACCAAAAGGGACCTTATGATAGCAAAGATGGTGCTGCTTTTTCTTCATCCAGCAGCTCTATTATTTTGCTCTGGGCTGGAGATGGGTGTATTCCTGGATGACTTAGAGACAGTTTCACCTTTTAAAGGACATATTCATTATGAATCAAAATTAAATTACACATGCTTTTGAAAGCTGAGGTGAACCCATTTTCTATGAATTACTAGAAGTTATGTATAATTTAATTTTAAAAGTATCATGCCCTTCACATGTAAAATCATTTTTCCATGTCAATTAAACCATACAATTTCCAGCTACAGAGCACCATGTTTAAAAAAGGAATTAAGTAGCTTCCCTCACTAATTTTTCTGTACTCACATTGGAAATGCATGTTTTGACTGCAGCTTTACCACAAAGTTGTAGCTCTGTTACTACAAATGGTTTCTTCTAGAATAACTGAATGGGAATCGCACAAACCGTCCTCCCATGTGTTTGGTTAATACAATAGCTCATGGGATTTTCCAATTGCCAATTAAGGATTGTTTATTATATTAAAATGGCTAAAGAAGCATACCAATGTCTTATTTACCCCTCAATACTTCAGCATCAGTTGCCATTTTGGGATATTTCTATTATATAATGCTTTTGTTCAGTATATAATACTTTTGCAACCAAGACAGAACCATTTTAAAACTAGCACAGCAAGAACTTCTAAGAGTTTTTACAAGATTAAAAAACTTTGTGCCAGAAGAAATTTAAGGAGAGATTTATCAAAGTCATTTAAAAACATGTCAGGGGAACAAGAAAAATGAAAGCCTTTTCATGGGAGGAAATGTAAAGTACAAAGAAGAGATAAAGTCAGAATTCTGTGAGTGACCCTTCTTTAGATGGATCTTTAAGGGAGAGGCTGAGTTAGTGGCTGACTTAGATTGAGGTTTATCCCAGATAAGGCTTGAATCAGTCACTGAGCAGAGAATGGCCACTGTGCTCTACCTGGACAAGTGAAATCAGAATGGTGCAACATTACTGAATTAAAAGGTGTAACTGGTGAGATTTCAGACATTGGGGATGGAAGAAACCTTGCTAGGCCCTTTGTATATATGCAAATTAGACATTCCCTCTTTTTTCTTGCAGCTTAGTTCAACAGTTGCAAAATGGTGAACTTCTCCAAAACACATCTGCGAGACCCAGCAGATCCAAAATCTGAAGACAGCCATATCAGTTCTGCCTTTCCTGTGGTGGATTTTGACTGGCACATATTAGACTTTATGTTTATACAGCACAGTTTGGCACTGCATGCTTGCTGGCACTGTTTACTCAGGATCTCAGAAGAGCAGGAGGGGAAAAGGAAAAGTAGAAGGAAAAGGAGAACAAGAGGGGAAAAGGAAAAGGAGCAGCCTTAGCAATGAATACAGAAAGTCAAGAACTACTATGTAACTTTGAGTACCAAAAAGCCAAGAATGTTTTTCCTAGCTACAGAAGTATCTCAAACAAGAGGATAAAAGGTTACCTCCTTAACCATACAATTTTTCAGAAACTGTATATTCCTTTTCCATTTAGAGCTAACATTACAAAGAACAAATAAACAATACAAGTTGGCTACAGATTTTGTCATTTCATTCAAATGACAGAATATCATTTGTTTTTGTTGGAAATATAACAAACGACAGCCAAGCAATACAATATTCTTTGGCTACAGCATAGATCTATGTACAATTTCACTAAAATAAATTAAATAGACACTGGAGGGATAAAACACTATGTTAGTGTATTGTATTACAAAGATAAATGTTAACACTTCCAAACTTGTTTGGCACAAAAGACATACCAAATGTGTTGCAAAAAATATCTTCAGGATAACTGGCCTCAAAAATTACTGTATAAAGCCTAGGTATTTGCAATCTTAGACAAAAATTAGAAATGGTTTCATTTTAGCAACAATATTTGGTAATACCTATTACTATTTGGTAACACCTTAACAAATCAAAGGACAAGAGAAGACTACATTTCCCGTTCCTAATGTTTAAATTTAAATTCAGTGGGTAAAGGTTAGTTTCTGTAGCACCTCAAATTCAAGTTTTTACTTACTATCGCAGGAACTTTCAGAAGTTCTTTAATTCAATATCTATTAAATCGATGTGTCAAAAATTGTTATGTTAAAAAACAAGTACTCTTTAAGAAATGCTGAAGTTGAAATGTAGACCTATGGGTGGTGCCCTTATCAGTCTTACCATTCCATGCAGTAGTTGCAACACTGCTGAAGCTTTGCTATTCAAAACTTCTAGTGAAGAAAAGTTACTGAGAAGTAATTTATGGTACTAAAGTGATATAGTGTCTCCAACACAGTGCCTGCTGCTTCACCTTGCCTTTAAATACTGTGTAAGACCTTGGTTATCTAGTAGTCTCAGGCTGAAAGCTCTGGGAGGTTTTATTATTACTATAATCAAACACTGGGATTCCCAGTGTTATATATGTGGTAGAAAGTCCTGTTACTACTTGTGGTGTAGAGTCTTAAATTGAAAATATATGCACATAGAAAGGGGCACGTTTTGCTGGTTTATAATTACAGTGTAATTCTATAGATACAGATTAAGAGCTGCTAGCATTAAGTTTTCCTTAGAATCCTAGGAAGGTCAAATTGTGGTTTTTGCAAAGTGATCTCTATTTCCCCCTGTTGATGGACTCTCCATTTTATATTGAGTTGGGTTCTTTCTAAATGCATTTGTCATGCAAAGCTCAATGTAAGAACTCAACTGTGGGATAGATGCATTCCCACATTGTAGGTACTACTATTTTGCAGACCAGTAAGTTGATTCAAAGGAGTTAGATGATGAATCCATGGGCAAGCAAAGGTTGTGACTGAAGTGGAAACACCTCTCTACTCTTAAAGGGACTCTGTTGAGCCTGTGCAAACAATCTAACGTTTATAATTAGTATTAAGTCACGTTGTGCTATATATAAGGTTCCTCCAATACACAGAATCTTACACAGTTTTACTACATAAGTATTTTCTGCAGTACCTCTAATTTATTTGATTATCAATTCAAAAATAACATTTCTGTACATGGAAACATGCAGTATCAATATGCAGCAATCTAAAACACCAAGAGAACTTCCAAGTCTACCTTGGTATTCTTTGAATGATTATGCAACAGCTAATGCTTCATAGCAACCATTACAGAATTTTACTGTAATGAAAGAACTGCAAACCTGTGCTGAAAAAACCAGCAGGCACATATACAGAATAAATTATATCCAGTTTCTTAATATCTGGTTTTCCCTCTAAAGTTATTGCCAAGAACAGACACACACCGCACATTTTATATCCCACAGTTAAGGTTCTTAGAAGTATTATTAGTTGCTTTCTTTGGCAATGCAACAAAATATACCTCCAACGTTCAGGTAACTGGATATGGTATTAGCTGGAGCAATTTGCTGAACACAGGCTTTCATACTCAAAATATGTTACAGAACTCCACTATATCACTAATAAATACTCCAGCTAAAAGTCATCAGAGAAAGCACAGGAGAGTCTGCACATGTGAGTAACTAAAAGAAAGTCTGGTTTTATTTTTGAACTTTTCACATGCAGAAAAATCTTCAAGTTCAAGAATTTCAATCTGAAAAATTCTAGTTTAATTATGAAAAAAATGTTACTAGACTAAAGACTCTTATAAACACTCCCTCTGTGAACTCCTTCAGAAGAGGTTGTGAATATCATTCCCTAGTGAATAGTTTCACTCACACACAAAGTAAGACAGGAAACAATAACAAGGAGGAAGGAAAATTGAGCAAGACCACTTTATTGCTTGTTACTAGAATGTAGCATAAAAGGATTGCAAGACTAAGGGGATCTTGAGACTTGAGTTATTTGAATGAGTTCCCATAAAATTCCACAGCAAAAAGGACACTGGTGCAGGTAGAGCCTGCTTGTTCCCTTCCTCTGTGGAACTCAGTCTTTGCCAGGTCCCTGCCAGGTCTTCCCTCACTGATTTCATCTACTTTCTCTTCACTCCCTCACTGCCAACAGGAGAAATACGCTACCTCAGCAGTAGAACATTTTTGGCTTTCCTTCTCTTTGGGCATAAAGAGACCTCTCCTTTGAAAGTGTATTATTTTCTGAATTAATGATTCACCTGAACTACTCCATTGACAATGGAGTCAACATTATCTGTTTTCTACCTTCCAAAGAACAGTATCAAGGTAATAACTAGTACAGGCACAAGGAGAGCCCAATACTGCAATTATTATTTCCTGTTAAAGATAAGAAAATAGTTATTAGGAGCATACCAGTGGGGTTACAGAAGATGCTGTACAGAACAGTGGTTCCTTCTGGGACAACTCAGATGTTGGCAGCAATCTTGCCAAAAAAATCTCTTTGAGCAGCACCATTCAAAGAATAAGTGTCAGACAAACCAAGGACTCAGGGACAGTGGTTCAAGTGTAGGACAGGACTGCTGATTCCTAACTTACCTGTAATAGCTCTGCCCATGACCAGATTCAGATTCCACCTACTGAGTCTGCATTGTTTCATTCCAGCGAGGACTAAAGTCCTTGAGGGCTGCAGAATCGCTGCTGAAGCAAGAAACATTAAGAGAAAGGAAGGAGATGCAGACCCATGCTGCTCTCAGAACACCACGACCAAAAGCTGGTTATCATTAATATCTTATGAATTTAAAGGTTATCACAAAGTCTAGTTCCTTCCTACTTTGTTCTACTGATTATTTTCAATCTACTCACAAGATAGAAAAATAAAAAGGCACACAAAATAAAAAATTACAGAAAATGCCAGGTCAGTTTATTTTTGGAAAGAAGAGTTAGAATTTAAATTGATAAAGTGAAAGTCTAATATCAACAGCCTGAAATCCAGCAGAGGTGACATAAGCATACAGGAGGAGAACCACTAGAGAAAAAATAGCTACAAGGGAACATAGGAGAGAACACACAAACACACACCAAGTAGTAACTATCACTTAATGACTTTAGCAATAAATACAACCAGATTTTCAGCTGAAATCATTCTGAGTCTGAAGCAGTGAAATAAACTGAGGAACCCTCATGGCTCAGAAGGGATAGTTCTTTGCTTTTAGAACAGCTTTATCAACTGCTACCTACTAAGGTGAAGAGGCAAACAAATATGGGGGAAAAATCAATAAAAAGAATAAACTCCTGAAGGGCACCCTGGTACCAGGTATTCAGGACTTAAGCCAAATCTCTTCACATAGATGAAGAGTCATACAGAGGCAAGAGCAAATGAGAAATGGTTCTTTGCCAAGAAAGAAATATTACAAGTTCCTAACTGAGTCAGAAAGAGTTTATACCAGGATCCAGTGCTGATACACAATTTTGTTTTCTGAGCATCAGACTGGCTGTACACAGAACTGTGCACCTGGGAGTCCCAGTGAAAACATACTGCCTATTAAGGATTCACTTTGGATAACATGAGTATTTTAAAATGACCAATTAGGAAAGCATCTAACTGCTGCCATTTACAGGATTTTTCTCTGCTTCTGAGGATCAGCTGCAGATCTAGGTTAGCAGTCTCAAAATATTCATTACTTGTGTTATTTATTTACATTTTTCAAAACCTCACTCATGTAATTAAGATACTGATAGCATTATTACCAGCAAAAGAAAGCTTCTCCATTCCTCTTAGCCTATTACAGATCTCAAGGGTGCTTTTACAGAAAACAAAGATTCTTTTGCTTAACATTTGGCCATGAAAGATGCTTTTTGCAGGCAATTCTGGGACTCCAGAGACAAGCTATGTTAAAAAGCACAATGTTCAATCAAGATTCAAGTAGACATTTTCCCTGTGTGTGTGTTCAGAAGACAGACTGCAATGTTGACAAATCAATGGAAAAGAGCCTTACAGCAAAATAAAGTTAAATTTTGGAATATTCTGTGCTGTCTTACTTCTGGACAGCAGGTCTCAAAACTATCCTCACTGCTAAACATGGTCTGCTCTAAAATAACAAAGATTAGATCTCATACTCTGTAAGACCTCGGTGATATCCAAAGAGAAGAATCAGAAACTCAGTTTAAGGTGTTTTATGTGTTTAATAGGGAAATGCTTAATTCAGGAAAGAAAAAACCTGGAAATTGTAAACATTTCGTTTTGTTGAAAATAGATCCTAAAGAAATAGTTTTTGTAATGCTGGTTGATTTCATATTCCAGAAAAACATTTTGATAGAGAGCTTTAATTTCAAGTTGTATACCTTCAGCATACATGTTCTGTGAAAGTTTCTACAAAAATAAAACCAAACAAAAATCATCTTGCATGCAAGAATTATGTATGTGCTCTGTACAGGTCTCTAGCCCCAAACTATCTATGCAGTGGTTAGCATAAATATATGCTAAATAAGAAGTAGTTTAACAGGACACATAACTAATATCATTCATGTACCCCAGTTTTGTGTACTCATTGCCTTCTTCCATGCCTTCCACAAAAGTGAAATAAGTGATCCAAAGCTCAGGTATTCAGACCATGATGATTTAATACAGCATTAAGCTCAAACCTAGCATATTACCTCAACTGACTTTCAGAAACTAAACCCATTTTCTCCTTAGCTAAATCAGGCTTTACATCTTCATCTTTATACTCTCAACCTGCTCTATGCCAGGTGGGTGAAGGAGTGTGCACCCTACGAGGACTCACTCACAGAGCTGACAAAAATTGCTGGGCTGTTCAAAATCTAATGGAGTTCAAGATTGTCTTAGACAGTCCTTAATTTGATTGGGATTTAAGCACTTATGTCCTCTAGATTTCTTTAAATATCTGTTCACTGACTGGCCAAGTGAAGGAAACCGCATTCTGATTGAATAAGTGAACATGATCACCTCCACTACAAACCCATCTTGGTGCCCTTCTGTGTCTGCTTGCTGTTTCATATCACCTCCAATTCAACAATAAATTGTCATGCTAATTAGGACACATTTAATTATTATATCATCCTTTTGCTGAACCCTTAGAGGGAAGTACTGCAAATCTACCAACTACAAAAAGAAGAAAATTGTTATAAAAGATCAAGACAATAGTAAGGCAGGCAAAGAAGCTCGGAACACAAATCTCTTGGCAAACAAACTCTTCATGCAATAATAACTGAGTCCTTTTGCTAACACACTGGTGAAGAAAGCAGTATGGGGAAGGGGGGGTTGGGCTTTTTTTTTTTTTACTCCTTACTTTGAACAATTCATTCATCATGTAATGAAAACACCTGTAAGTAAATAATGGTTCAGAGTGAGGGCAATCTAAGTGGAAAAGTACCCAAGAGGACGTGAAATGGCTCACTGCATTAAAACAATGCAGGACCCCAGTTCTGATGTGGTATCAGCAGAAGTTCACTACACAAATTTGTTTTACATCATTTCACCTTCATAGATGGTTTACCACATCTAGGTAGCAGATTCATTTAAGCCATAAACTAGAAGAACAAAATTAAATTTGTAACTTAAATTCTTGTGTATCAAAATATATTAGAATCTAGGCTGAGAAGAAAATGAAAGCAAACCATATAAAGAAAAATAGTGGTGGGTTTTTTGAAACTTATGGCTTAGAAAATTTTGGAGACCACCCACAAACTTGTGGCTTATCAAACAAAACTTTTTATTACAGCCTTTTTATAAAAATACTCCAAATCATTGCATCTGGATACATACAGCAATGGCCCATGATATTCTGATATCTTCTAAATACCCTGCCAATCAGGGGCCTCCAGCACACATTTTCAGTGGTCCTAATTGAAATGGCATTGTTTTCAAGTACATTGGATTAGAAAATAAACTCTATTGCTGATTCTGAAAAACTGTCAAAGACATAAAAAACCACTCAAAGCAACTAGTAAATTAGTCTGTGATTTATGCTCAACATAGTAAAATGATCAAAGTCAGATACGCATTCTGAAATGTGTAGGGAACAAGAAAATGTACCAGGTCTTGCTAATATATGGAATTATCAAAGACCTCCCAAATGACTTCAGTTAATTCAAGCCTCTTGTTCACAATTAGACTGTTATCATGAAATCTGCCATTCAGTTCCTTACCATCACATCTATGCCAAGAAAGTAGCACAGGCTGGGAAAGAGATTGCTAAACCCTTACATCTTTCCCATAAAAAAAAATCTTTTTAAAGAAATGTATTTTCTTTCATGTGAACTTGATGCTGTCTAATTTAATTCTTGATGTTTCTTCCATTGTACAGTGAGGCGTCCTTTGAGGAAGGAAAAACAGCTTGTGTTTTGATAACAAACACACAAAAAATAGTTGCATCTCTGCTTTCAAAGAGACAAGCTGTTTTTATTTCCTCTGAAGAAGCTCATTACAATATGACGGACAAAATGTCAGAAATAATTACGGGCAAAAGGTGTCTTTTTCTTTGAGAGATATCAACTATTGGAAACACTGCTGGTTTTTGCAGGTCTCTCCTCCCCTCCCCCCAACTCTTGGTCACTTAACATGAATTTATTGCAAAACTAATTAAAAGCAAAAGAAAACTAAGAGACAAAGAGAAAGGTACACCCAACATGAAAATAGCATTAATGCTTTCACTAACTGGAAAGAAAGTTAAAAGAGCTTGCTGTTGGAGTAGACTGATGCCTGACAGTGTTCACATGCACACACACAAAATCCAACTCTGCACTTTACAGGAGGAGCAGAGCTCTCTCAGGCTGGAGAGCCTTTGCACTGTTCATTTCAGATTGAGGGGGTCGTGCTTCCCCCCAGCCTGGGGTCAGCATCGTAAACATCAGCCCATCAAGATAAGAAGGTTAAGGCAGATGATATTAATTACCTGTCCTTTCAAGTCATCCCTGTCTCACATCTGGTTTCCTCTTTGTAACATTCATCTAGGCCAATAAAAGCAGGGGAGTGGGGGAGAACAGAAACGCTCTTGAGCAGCTCTGTTCTTGCCTGGGCAGCGATGGCACAGTGTGCTCATCTCCCTGCCCTCACCACACCCAGGGCATCCCCACCAGGGCATCCTGCACACCCAGCTCTGCCTGCAGACTGGCAGGCTTGCTCCAGCCACACCAAACTACTGGCAGAAATTCACTCTTTCACCTTTTTCTACTTTTCACATAAATTGCTGGTGCCAGTTGTACTTTTCCAGGTATATCACAGAAAAGTTTACCAAAGCCTGGACTGAGAGTCTTAAGCAAATAAAATATTTGTGATTTAGTTATGCAAAAGGCTTAATAGACCTCACTGTCTGAACACCTCCCCTTGCCTTTATTTCACTCTGTTACTTGTCACTCAGACCACACAGATGGCAACTTCTACACCAGCATCTGTCAGGTCTGGACCAGAAGGGGAAAAAAACCGCAATGGTTCTCAGATCAAAACATGTAAAAAATGTTATTTAACAAAACTTGTTAAGCTTATTTTCTTCTTTTTTTCAGGTGATATCAGAGTTGTTTTCTCTGCTGTTTAAACGAAGACTTCACCACATTAATTTTGAACATGAATGCTGTTCAGTTCAAAATTTTGGTTTGGTTTCTTCTTATAAATACCACAGAGAATTAAAAAAGCCAGGGTAACCCTCAAGGTAATTTCTACTTTAAATTGCATTTTAATGGAAGGCATTTTCAAATTTTCCAACGTTCTTTGACAATATCAACAATTAGAAAGTATATTCTTAAGTACAAGCAAAAAAGCTCATTTACTCCACAGCTAAATTCTCACTAATGCAGCCACATTAGTGAGAAAATAACTACATTAGTTTCAGTTCATAATTTGAAGTGAAAAGCAATATACCTAATTTCCATTTCTTAACCCATCCTGTCAATACATTTCTATTTGCTTTCAAAGTCTCAACTGTTATTCTATTTAACTTGTTTCCCATTATTCTTCCAACCACAAGGCTATTTTCATGTGTGTTATACTATCACATCTAAGGGCCCATTAGCTACATCACATGTGCCTGGAAACCCAAGGCTAAAGAGTTGTGTGTCTGTTCTAAAGGAACAATATACACACAAGCTTTTATTTACTGAATGAAAGGATATGAGGTCCTTCAGAACTCTTTTTATTTTGCTGCCAAGGACAAACCAGATAAATACTGTGGTGAGATCTGTTTATTGATTAATGTAATTACAGCTATTATCTACAAAGAAAAGTATATGATAGTAATTCTAGGTCAGATACAGAGTTATGTAAACAATGTTAATTTCAGCATAGTTTCAATTTAATCAATCACTTCATGCATATCAGTTTTCAAATTGCATGCACTTAATTACATGCTCACATTTACCCTTTTTCCACAAGAACCTTGCCTCATTTAGTGGACATTATCTTATCAAAACTTGGGTTAGACTGTGGCTGTATGTGTAACAACAAGCTAATTTCTTGTGTAATCCCTGAACTGTTGTGTTTATTTCTAGTGTTCTCAATAAAATTCTTTTAAAAAAAAAAAGAACTGAATTAATCTCTACAGAGCATTCCATGTTATTGGGGAAATAATGGTGTCAGTCACACCTGTACCAGCTAATTGAACCCAGCAATGAGAAAAATCATTTCATCCCTGTTAGTGCAGCACACTGACAGAACAGCACACAAATGACTAGCAGCACTTACAGAGTAGTGCAATGCCATCAAGCACAGAGGAGCTGGAGCAGATTTAACAGTCCCATTGCAATAGGTTGTGGGACCTGAACTGTCCCATTTACAGCAAGCACAGGTATCTCTGCACACCCAGCAATCACTACAGCACACATGGCCTTTGATACATCTCAAATTTCTGATGCAGCCTCTAGGAAAATACTTTTTCCTGTTAGTAAACCCAGGATACTATTTGTTTCCCTCTAGCATTTAAGAATGTGACACAGAAATTAACCAGTTTAGAAATTATTTTCAACAGAGCAGTATGTAAAAAGCAGATTTGAACTATTATATAAAAGAGCATCTTATCTAGACTAGTTAAGGAACTGAAATATTCAGGTCATAAGATCACAAGTGTTCCAAATATTCTGATTTAACAATGTGATAACTGTGAGCCACAACCAAATCAACCAGCAGTGTGACTGCAATGAACATGTCCTTATCTCTCAGGACATAATGTGATAATTAAGCTCACAGATCCTTAGGAAGTAACACCATAAAACACTAACTAGTCAAGCAATTCTTTGTTTGTGCCTGGATTCAAAGGCTCAGTAGATAGCAAGAGCTGGACATGAGCACTCAGTTATACAGCTCATGAGGTACTAAGGTGTTAGAACAATGCTGTAGCACCCTGAAACAGTACATCCAGTACTGCTCTGGCAGACATATCCCATCTGATTCCCAACCAGATCAGAGCATGCAATAATTACCCTTCTCTTTTCTGATAGCATGCAAAAATTATTAATTAGCATCCAATTCTCTATACATAAAAATCTGTCACATAATATTTACAGCTCTTTCAGAATAGCATCCCTGCTAGTCAAAGACTTAAGAATTTTGAAGGCCTGACTACACAGCATGCCTGGTTTTAGAAGTACCACCCAAGTTCACCTCCTTTGAAAATGCTGGAACAGCCCAATTTTCTGACACATTGGTGTGCAAGAAAAAACAATCACTGAAATATTTTCTCCAGTGCTAAGTCCATGAGATATCCCATTACAAGTATTTAAAGGAGAACTCAGATTTACCTATTGATTCAGTAAACGAGTTTAACAATTCCAGATTACAATTATCAGATCTTAAATCAATTAAATGTTTTCAGATAAAATACAATGAACATATCCAGTAGGGATGAGCAGTAGATGTACCTCTAGCATGGCAATGAGCCTTTATTCTTGTCTCCTTTTTACCTTTTCCAACCAGCACAGATATCCATTTGAATAGTCTATGTGCAAAGGTGGACAAAACTTTCATTTTTAATTTGATTCAATCCTGGATTTGAATTTGCCAGTTTGATTTCAGCATATTTGTTGAGTAAGCACTTGGAAGATTAATATAAGGACTTAGGCTAACTCACTAATTAACATAAGCAGTTTCAGGTTTGGGCAAATTTTTAAAAAACAACTAAGGAATTCAGTTGATGCAAAGTCCTACTTCCATGAAAAATAAGAAGTCACAAAAGTTTAAGCAATGGATTAACATTTAAATGATGTTTCTGTCCAGGACATTGCTGACATATGCTGAACTCCTTGTGTTTATAATGATAGATACAGGTTCACACTTTATCTGCAGCAAATCACCCACTGAAAAATGGCTTTCCATCTGTACTGTGCCTTTAAATGTCTAGCTAGCAAATGTCAGAACTATTTGATCTGGTTTTATAAAATGAACTTTCAAGACTCTTTGAAAGATAGTTTACACTTTGAAAATGATTAAAAACTTCTGTGTTGATCTCAAATAATAGAGAAGAGTCAGTCACATACTTCTGGGGAAAGGAGGTGCACTGCAATATCAAAGCATAAAAACAAGCAAGCAGTCTAACACTTTCTAGGTATCCTTTCCAGCACAAATTTAAGACAGATAAAGGCAACATAAATCCCCATGAATGCCTCTTGGTTAGCTACAAAAGATGCTTGATAATGAACTGGATATATAACACCAAGAGCCATGCAACCAGACTGACACAGAAATGAGTAAGGAATTTAGAGAGATATTGTTATCAAATTGCTTAAGTGATTGAAGTTCCTAAACACCATTTAAAAGCACACTGATCTTTCAGTGTGGCTTCAGAGCTTTCATGCATAAACCTTTCCTGAAAGTACTTATCTCATGTTTATTCACCAAATAATGCAGTTCTGTCTACAGCACTAAAAGCCTTGGTGGAAGATGTTCCTTGGATGAATCCTAGGACAGTAGCTAGGAGTGCACATCCATCTATCCAGCACAGAAGAGCAGCAGGAACAGGTTCAGCAGTCAGAACCAGCACTAGTAACAAGCTTGGGTGTGTAAATACTCAGTGAAAAAAGTGATCTAAAAATTTCCATTTATCTTTCAGATCAGTAGTTTCTACCCAAGCTGCCAAATATTGTGCACCTTTTCACTTTGCTAAATAACTGTGTCCCCACTGTAAGCAGCAGCACAACTCCTCAATTTCCATTCACTACCACCAGCAGCTATCTCAAGAAAGAACCTCAAGCTTAATAAAAGAAGGTGGAAATAGAGATAAGACAGCCTACAGCTGCTTTTCTTTAGTTATTATACATTTACTTAAACAAATCACTGGGCCTACAACAATTACAGGCAAACTCCTGTAGTTAAGGACTTTAAAACTATATAACAAAAGCCCAAATATTTAAGGTTTGTTTTTTTAGTTCTTTTTAGAGAAATATGCATTCTGTAAATATTGATGAATTAATGTAGCTAGATCACCAGCATAAAACAGAAAAATTAGGGCCAGGTCCAAGATTTAGCCCATACTAGTTGTATGATAATGGAAAACGTCTACATTTCAGTTTTCTTTTCAGAAGGACAAAATGTATTGCACTGTCAGTATAGCACTGGGCAGTTCATTATTAAGTCCTGCGTATTTTTCACCCAATTTTATGGGCTGAGCCCAGCTCAGGAGTCTATCAGACAGGACAAGGCCCCCCACAATCCCAGTCTGCTATTATTACTTCCTATTTTAAGGTGCACTGACATATTAATGTCAGCCATACAAAACACAGACACAGAACACATGCAATGTGGAAAGAAGAATGTCTGAGCTAAACTGAAAAAGCAGGTATATCTCACTCCAATTCCAAAAACTCCACTCATCATTCCTAAATGTTGTTTGTTAGGAGGGCCATTGAATAAAAAAGGAAAAGGAGCCATTAAGAACATGCTATACAGTGCAAATGAGATCACTGATAAAAGAGTACAGGAATACTAATGACTACTAATAATTAATATTTAGCATTTCTAAAGCCTTTTTATCTGCAGACCTAAAAAGCTTTTAAAATACACAACTGGTACTCTCTTCATTTAATAGATGAGGAAGGTGAAGGACCCACAACTGTCTCCAATTTGTCTGTACTGAAAAAAGGTGCACTACTTGGAGCCCAGGGACCTGCCCAGTACAAGCCCTGTTCTTCCAGGTTCTGTGCCAAAATCTTCTCATAAATTAGAGATGCCTTAGAGAGCTTACAACTGAAATGAGCAGCACAGTCAAAGGATGGGGAGAGAGTAACAATACCCCGGTACTGAGCACAGAGCCCTTTTGGTAAGGGTTTGGGGGGTTTTGCTGTGGGGCAAGGAAGGTGGGTGGATTGGAATAGTTAAAAGAAACAAAAGTAAAAGGACACACTGAAGTAAGAGAATGATGGACTATAGAGAGTTTAAAAGAATTATCAGGGGAAACATAGAATGTTGGCAAGGTTAGCAGAGGGGGTAAAAACACCAGTAAATTGTAGGACAGAGGAAGCTCAAAATGGACTGTGCTTTGCAGTTATTATATGAACTGAAGCACCTGTATTTGATGCCTCCTGGTATCTGAATTGATAAGACTCTTTTGCTGGCTCCTCTCTGCAAATACTCTCCCCAGACATTAGACACCCTAATGACTCTAAAGGACTGATCCAGCAATGGTGATGGCTACCTCCACACAGAGTACCATGGTAAAAGCTGCTAAACTCTTCATTCAGCTAGGGAAACTAATTTGCTAGAGCAATTAGGAAGTGAATTAGACTAGACATAGAGAAATATTTCCGTGTCTTTGTATATGCATTTGTGTGCATGACTGCCCCCAAGTATAGGGGTCCTTTGATTCTCCAAACCAGCGGATGTTGCAACAACCTGGAAGCTTAAGAGGGCCTACTCAGCTGGAAGAGGACAGCTTGGTCAAACAAAGCCTGTGTCTGAAGAGCTGTGGCAACAGACAAAAGTCAGGAGTGAAAATGCACAAAAATTCCAGGACATAAAGGAAAATCCTAAAAGTTAATATTCACATTACAGCGGTTTTTAAGGCACCCCATTCCCACTCTGCAGGTACATGCTGTGAAACAGTTCTGCCTCACAAAGCTTGTCATCTAAACAGATATGTAAGACAGGCAAGAAAGAGAAATAGATGCACAGAGGAGGCCAGCAACTTGCCCAAGTCACTCAACAAGCTGGGGGCCAAGAGATAGAGATAAAAATGTTAAAGTGCTGGCATATTAGTCAGACAACTAGAAACAATGAAACTAGAAAAGTCTAAAAAGCCATTATTTGTCAAGGAGACATAAGTTTTAGGTCACATATGTCATAACAAAAAAAAATTCCAAAGTGACACTGATGGTCAAATACTACATGTGTGAGACCATGTAGGCTGCCTGAATACTACAGAAAGTGTCAGTGTTGTCATATAGTGACACTGGTTTGCTAAAACAGAGATTGAGCATATAGAACTACACTACCTACATATAGCTCATTGACATGAATGTTAAATCACATCATGAACTATATATACTCCTATGAAGACACACCACTTTTTCTGCACAAATACAAAAAGTCCCCATAATATTTGCTTCCAGTAATGTCTAAAGAAAAATTGCATAGTCAGAAACAGCAGACCTTGTTTACAGGCCAGAGTAGGAAGGTTTTCCAGAAAAGTCTTTGAGGAATTTATAAAATAGCTGTCTGATACTCACCAACTAATGAAAACACATAAAATTAAATTCTTATATGGATGGAGCAAAAATAAATGAATTTTTTTACTTTTACATTGAACATTGTCGGACTCTGCAGAAATTCTGTATCTGGTACCAGCTCCTGCTGCACAGATAGATTACAAACAGCCCAGAGCTATTGATAAAATGGTGGCTCATGGAGAAATAATTGTGGAACTCAAACTGCCTGGGCTAACAGAGAAGTTAAAGGCTTGCTACATTCTGTGATGACCAAATGGGAAACAAACGTTTGATAGTAGCTACTTCAGCAGACAGACACATTGCAAAAAGAAAGGCTGGGAGATTAGAATCAGTTAAGTTGAAATCAGAATTCTTTTTTAAGGCAAGCAATGGCTGAAGCCACTCTTAGGTTGAAATAGCTCATTATTTAAGGTATATGCACATGCAGAAAGGAAGGTTCAGATTTACCTCTTACCTATAAGAGAAGTTTCAGCTCAGCGAAGCAATTCAGTAAAATCCTCAGGTTTATGAATGCATATTACACTGGGAACAGAAAAATGTTCAAACTTTGCAAGTTTCCATAACTACACAAAGTCTTCTGCATTTTGATAGTAAAGCAGAAAAATAAACTATGCCTGGCCTCTAATATGGGCCCTTTCAGAGATCCATTCTATTCCTACCAGGCACACATTTTTAACACAGTTTAGCATTTCTACTTGTGAGGCCAGATTTTCAAAGCAGTGAGTGGGAGGTACATGCATAAATTCTGTTACTTCTTAAGAGTGTTCCTGCACATACTTTTCACAATCCCCTTTGGAAATTTAGCCTGCAACCTCCACTAGAGAAATGTGTCTCCTGTAGGTGTAGACATGACTGGTGTCAAGCATCACTTCCTATCTCTTCAATTGCTCCTGGTAGTTTTCCATTTTTTTCCCATGATTTTAAACTGAGAGTTGTATTCAGGCCCATGTAGCAGTTCTGCTTGTCAGAATCTACATTCCATGCTCTGTTTTTCAAGACTATGTACGTAGAAGGAGGATGAGGACAGGAAATAAGATAATTTGTCAAATCTTTCACTCTTACCAAAGTTATTGTGTGGTCACATCTACTTACCAACCCAAAAAAGAAAAAAAAAATCAGTTTCATATAATGTTTCATTGTTCCATTACACTCAAAATACATAGTTTTTCAATCAAAGGAGGCATTGGGAATTAAAAATGAGAGCAGCTTCCTTCTCTTTCTACATAATGCACATATAAAGAAATGGATAAAAATAGATTAAAAACTTGGTGAAACAAAAATAGCAAGCCTAGCAAAGCCACATAACTGGATTAATTCAATCGCTCTGACATTACAGGAATAGGCTCTCTGTTTTCAGTGCATTGCAAAGAGAAGTTGTGGCAGGAATCATTCCCCATGTTATAATGGTTAGTAGAAGCAGAAGCTGAACAGCTTTCGTGATTGCTTTTAAGATATCCATGCTGGGAATCCAGCAAAAGGAAAGTTGTAGCTGTAGAGTTGCCTTTTTCTCCTCTCTTGCAGCAAATGCAATTTTAGCTGTCAGTGAGAGTCAGCTGCCCCAAGAGACACCCTTGAAGAAGTTGTAGATCATCCCACACCATACCAACATATAAATGTTCCAAAATACAAATAGAATGTAATGATGCATTATTAAATAACAGTTGTCATCTCTTTGCTTAGACAAATAGCTGTGCAAACTGAATATTCAAAACACATCAAAGTTAGAGATGGCTGAATAAATTGTAGCAAATATTCTTATTTCATTGCAAACTGATTGTTTTACAAAACTCTCCTGTTGCAAAAATAACTTAAAGGGAGATTTCCCATTACTATAATGGAACTCCTAACAAAAATCTGTATCCCATGCTTCTGTATACAGACTCAAGATTTTTCCAGTCAGCTCCACCATTTAGGGAAGGCTCTGCCTCCTTCATTGGTGGCAGAAGAATTGAAGGTCTATCAACATTCAAAGGTTATTTATGGACAGATTCCTATATGCAGAATTCAATCCATAATCTAGACGGCTCAAGACAAAACAGAATCACAGCACAAGCACCTACATGCTTGCTCTGTGAATGACATGCAGAGTTCTGTGCACAATGTGCAGACTATTAGAAAAGATGTTCATAAGAACAAAGGCTAAAAAATAAATATAGCTGTGGCCTTAGATTTGAAAACTAATAAGGGCCGATATTTACCATGCTTGCATATATCAGTTAGTCAAAAAATCCAAACTGAAACTATAAATAGACAATGACAACTTCCAACACTACTCTGGGTGGAGTGTCCTGAAAAAAATTAAATAGTAGTCTCAAAACAATTTTTTTAAGAACTTAAGTATTGTTTCACTCATGTGTACAGGCCTGGCCCAGGAACAACAACCAAACTGGGATATTTTTTAAGGTGAAATCTTTTATTACTGGTCTCTTGCAAATGAAATAAATCTCACCATACATCCTATAATGATCCCTTAGCACACAGCAAAGCAGCACATAAGCACTGAATAGACAAATAATATATGAAGATATTTTACAATGTTTTCATTCTATTGCTTAATCATTAGAAGTAAACAATACACTTTAAACAATAAATATAGTGCCATATGGATAGGGAGAGATAAAGGACTGTCAGGAAGATTGCCAAGGTTGGTGTTTCTCTGCAGAGGATGTAGTGTCTACAGTGTTGCCAAAATAAGAGGGACAAGTGAAGACAGAAAATCATCTGAGTAGATTGCAGCAAAACAAAAGCAAAAAATTACATAGTGAGCTAATATAGAGGAGAGAAAAGATTGAATCCAATAACCAAAATCTCAAAAATCCTCTACAATTAATTTTATATCTGTGATTTGTGAAAATTATTATTCAATACCCAAAATTTCCTTATAAGAATAATTTTGTTTTTCCATGTGCAACCACTTCAGTAATAGTTTTGCAAAAGACCCTTTCTAAGTATTTTCTCATTGAGGTGTACATTGACACTTCTGACAATGACATCTGTAGGCCTACACTCAGATTAAGTACAGGATTTTTGTTAGTCTTGAGGGGTCACTATAGCTTTTGTATCTGAATGTGCATTTCTGCTTATTTTTATTAAATCTCTTTAGTAAAATTACTTAACATCAGTCAACTGAACAACCAAAAGTAACTAGCCCAAACAAATATTGGCCAGAATCCATAAAAGAAAGACTGCACAATTATTAGTCATCAACTAGACAAGGTTGCAAGTACAAATGTATAAATGTATTGCACATATGCTCCTCACAGCCCTTCAGGACATTCACCAGCTGTCCTACAGCAGGGAAAGGCCTCCCTCCCTTCTATAATTACAGCCTCTGCTGTTGTGTGGCTCTGGACACTGAATAGCCACAAACTCAACAGACATGCACATGTCGCGTTTTGTTTGCCAATAAAAACATGACAAGGTGAAAGATGTATGTTTATAACAGGATTTTTTTAGTCCCCACTGATATGCTCAAAAACATAACAAGGAATTCAGACAATTAAGTACCTAGATGTTGCCATTTTCATCAATAAAACACTTGACCATTAGAAGAAACACATGCAGTGCTGTATCCTGCAGTTCATATCTTGGGGCATGTTTCTGCCAGCACATGAAAGTGCTTCTGTCTATTTTTATTTATTTATTTATTTCATATTGACTCCACTGTTGTATTATAAAGAAAGAAACTACTCCCTTCCACCTTCCCCTGCCCCAGTCCCTCACAAAACAGCAATATAGGCCAGACGTACTGGGATAAAGCAAAAACTCAAATGTAAGTTCGTGCTCCAGAAAATATCTTTTAACTATTTCAGAATGACTCATTCTGGATGAGGGAATTAGACTCACTGTGCCTTTGTGCATGTTATCATTCCCTATGCTCAACAATTTCAAGATCCCAGATCTTATGAAATGGGTTGCCAAAGAAAAGAAATTATCATTGCAACTCATAGCAAGGGCTGCTATGCCACATATAGTTGTACAATTCATTTAGAGAGTAAAAAAATCTCATCTCTAAATCAGACCTCTCCAAGGCACGGAATGTTTCCTTGAAGGTGCTGAGCACTGTCAGCTTATAAACCAAGACACATGGCACCTTCCATCATCTAAGTTTTTCTGCAATACCAACTCGATTTGAAAATGTGCATTACCATAAGGAAATACTGCTAGGGTGTCTCTGCCAGCAGAATGAGAGATGCACATCCTCTTCAGCTGCTTAGATAAGTCAGGTTAGTTTTAACCACTGAGGAGTAGAATTCAGCTAAGTTTGTCAACTCTGCACTGGACCAGATGATGACCACACACATTCTGTTCCACCTGCAGGAATTCTAGGGCAGAAACCTCCAGCAGAGAGGCAGCTGGAGGGACAGCATGGGGAAGGCTGGGAGGAGGGAAAAATGACAGGAACGTCTCCAATCTCTCCAGCTAGAAGAGAGCATCTGGCTATGCTTTAGGTTTTATTGTTTTAGGAAAAAAAAAAATCTTTCAGTCAGTGCATAATGCTTCTTGCCTTATTTCTGCTTGTGAAAATGAATAAGTGAGAAAATTACTGCAAATCTTACTATAGCTTACAAAAGATAAACATAATTAAACACCTATTAGTATTCCATATTTGCATTGATTTAGTGTTGAACTTGGAAAATCCCACTTTACATAAAGAAAATAGAGGTCAGATTAATTAAATTCGCTGTTGTGCTGCTGTGGTCAATTTCTCTGCCATAAATATTTGTTGAAAATCTTTTTGGTTTGGTTTTTTTTTGCTTTGTTTTTATTTAGCTCTACAAATAAAAAGTCTTGCTTATAACTCTCTATGAAATATCAAAATATCTTTGTCTTAAGAATCTGCTGGAGTTGAGCTTTTGGGTTCTGAGCGTTTCCAGCATTATCAGGTTAGAACAGAACAAACAGACTAAAGTCTGACATCAGCACTCTTCCCAGCAGGATACACTACTTTTTTCATTAGAATCTTTGAGCTTGAGATCAGACACAGGGAAAGATTAAAACAAATATGAATTTAATCAAGGGATTCTACTTTCCTGGTGTGGGAACAGGAACATGCTGACATAAATAGAGGACGAAGCACTAGGGCGTCTGAAACAAATCAAAGACGGCTTGCTTACCACTAACTGCTCAGATGATCCATATCATAACAACAAAAAGAAAAACAATTATTTATTCTTTTTGATGTTGCTGCTCAGAAGTAACTTCCTTTTTGAAGAGAGCAGGGTCAAAGCCAAGTTATTGTTTTTGCTTGAAACTTTGTCAGTAAAGTACTAAAAGATATTAGGTATGACTTACTTTGGGGATTTTTGTGGGAAACTTAGATATGCTCATTTCTTGTGGGTTATAACTTGGGAAAAAAATAATTGTAAAGTGAACCAAAATTTCATCATTGTTATGGCAAATCAGACCATTAAATAAAAAAAAAAAAGGGCAGATAATGCACTTAAGTCCTTTAAAATAGATCGTAGACAGCCAGCTCTCAACCTGAGCTAATGGCCAAAATCAAGCCTAGATACTACATAATGCAAAGATCCTGCAGTTAGAGATAAGTGTGATCGGCACTTGAACATGAGTGGGTGCACAGAAAACTCCCAAGATTTTCTCTAGTGCAGTGCAGATTTAACAAATGGTAATCAAAGTCTCTTTTGATCTAATAGTTATTGCAACTAATAAAACCAATTAGAGAGACAAAGTCAAAAGGGACAGGCAAAATAAAGTATCTGCAAAAAGACAGATTTGGTGATTTGAAAGAGTGTTCTCTTCTATTTAAAATTCATTACAACTCTATCCTCAACCTTATAAAAGACACAAAGACAAATCATGCCCAGAAGAGTATGCATGATAAATTCATATTAAGAAACAAACTGAGGAGTTTAAATTTGCATAACATACAAACATTAATGTTCATAATATGCTTTTTTGAGTATACAAGCTTACTGGCCCCATTTTACAGATGAGGAAAGAAATGTTGATGTCCCAAGTGGAAAAAGAACGCACAGAGTGCTCAGATCTCAGTGGGAGACACTCATTTTATATTACAGATGCAAAATTATATAGCACTGATATTCAAGGGAAACAAACCCAAAACCTGAACTCCAAGTGCAACTGCAGGATCTTAGTGCCTCACATGCCATCTAACGTCTCATTTTTTTGCATCCTACGTGAGATGTTTGCACCTCAGCTTAACTTCTGATAATTACAAGATTCCAGTGCTTCACCCACTCCCACATTTTAGAAGGGGACAGAACAGGTGCAGAACTATCATATGGTTACTTTGTTGTAAAGGGAGATTTAAGTGACACTATTAGATTAAAATTTAGTTGCATTTACTAAACTGCAATTCAATGATAAGGGGTTTTCTCACCAAAATGGAAACTCCGCTTACAGCCTGAGTTAATGTAAAACCAAACCATGAATCCCAGTGAGTACGCTACCCCCAAATTCATTCAAGTTCAAGAACAGGTCACAGATTTTCTGTGCAGGCAATAGTGGAGTCAAGGCCACAAGTGTGACAAGAGCCATCATTTGTGATGCTGTCAGAGAAGATGACATCCTTTGAGGGTGAATATGTTTCTCTTTCTGCATAAGAATTCAAAGAAAATCTAAGTTCATTTCACTGGAATCCATGTATCACAATATGTAATGGCAAACTCAAACCAGCCTATTCCATGTCAAGTGCACACAAACAAAACACATCCTTGGGAGGGCAGAACCTCATGTCTCTCCTCTTCCTAATAGTGCACTAATTCTTGTACAGCATTCCCCAACTAATTAATTCATGAGCCTATAAATATTAAACACGGCAATTCTACAACTCCAGAGTAAGACATCAAAAACAGTATCTTAGAAAACATTAAAGATTTTTGTTTCAGATAAAAAGATTTGACAAACAAAGGAAGCACATAGATGACAAGAATATTGTAGGGTCTTGGAGACAGCCCTGGTGAAACAAAGGAGGTGCTGCTGAGGCAAATTTCTAGGCAAAGCTGCCATTAGTTTGGCTTTCACGACAAGAAAGAGAGGCAAGACCACAAAATACATTGAGAGAGAGGAAAGTGAAAACAAAATCTGAAGCAATTGTCTATAACCCTAAAAGATAGGGTCAATTAATAGCTCATAGATCAAGGGAATCGGGTGTCTACAGCATTTAGGAGGAAAAAGAACCATCTCTGAATAGAAATAAGACATGCAAGTAACAGTTACTGGAATCCTTTTATCAGTAACAGGAAAGATGCTTGAGTTGCAGTCAGTGTCCCTGTTTGTATATCCTAAGTATATCCTGTGTGCAACATAAGCCTTCTTTTCTTGTCTAAAAGTTGGAAAGGCAGACGCACCTACATCTGCTGTTCCAGTAAAGAATCACCTCTGTGTTTCCTGCACTTGGTTCCTCTCTTTTCTCCAGCAGGAGGGATACTGTACAGGTGATCAGGGAGTGAGCACAACACAGAGCAGCTAAATCAGAAAATAACCTTGAGACACCCAATGGGGAAAATGCATGCCAGGGGGAAAAAAAAAAATTCAACCCCAACTAGCCGCACAACAGCAAAGCAGACCAAAACAATTGTTGAACAGCAGAGTTAAAAGAGACAATGAGAGAGGAGCCAGAACCATGTGGATGCAGCTGATTTTATTCAAACTAGAAATAGAGAGATAAGCCAAATGCTTATTTTTGAGATGGCACTTTCTAACAATCAGTCTTGCTTTCAGTGTCTAAAACACTGACTTCATTAATACATCAGCAGTGATTTTTTGAAAAATGGGCCAACAACTGGGGATCTGCCATACAATCCAGACCATTGCACCAAATCTGGCACTACTGCCAAAGGAATAATCCCTCAATTGTCCCACAGATGTGATTTAGAAGACTTACACACATCATTCAGTCAAACTCTTATAACCTTTAACAGATCTAATGCCTCTGAGAGTGTTACAGGATGCATCAGAGTCTGGAAATATCTTTGAATTAACATTTATATCATAGGAGGGGAAATGTGGATCCTTACTCAGCTGAAAGATTAGCAGCTGGACTGGGCAGATTTCATTTTACCTCCACCAAGAATGAGAGCAAATGAAAACACAAACCAGATAACAACTAAATCACTATTTAGTCAGCTATTAGTGAAACCAATCACTTAATGGGTATTTACAGTACTAACAGTGCCTGAATCAAGATGCTGGGAAAAGCTGTAATGGACATGTTTGACAAAAGCAGCAGTTCTTTGGGTGTTATCCATAGTGAAAGTTAATTTCAGTGACCCGAGTAGTCACATATAATGTACTTTTGTGTACTTCAGAACAGAGGGAACCAAAATACTTCTGAGGGATGACTGCCTGGAGTTGCTACATCCACATGGTACAACACAGCTCTGGGTGGAGATGCCTACTCCAATTCCAAAAGATGCTGAGCTGTTGACACAGGATTATGATTTACCTAACACACCTCTTTGCAAAGTAAGGCTAATTCACTCAGACTCTCTGGGATTTCTGCATTGTATTCTACTGTACACCACAGACATTTCAGTAGTTTGTCCAAACTTCACTTTGTGATTGATTATCACAACTTGGAGCTCAGATTACACAGCCTCAAAATGCTGCAGTCAGTGGTAATTCACAGAAGTCAAATTCTGACATCTGTTCTGCAGCAGGAGAGCTCCTGAGCACAAACCAGGACTTCTGCAACAGCAAGACCAGGTGTTCTCATTTAGAGAACACAGGACCAAAAATCATCCTGGCAAAAAAATTTATGATGTCATTTTTATCTCCAGCCTCTCTTGAGATGTAGGATCTTTCCTATGTTCTTCATTTACATGCCAACACTAGAACATCCTAAACACCATCACTCCAGGGAAGTAAGGAAACACAGCTTCTGATCAGAACCCTGAGCTAGAGGAGTGCTCCTTGCAACAACACTCAATAGGAAACACGTCTCTATTGTAGGTGAGCTGCAACAGCAAAGGACAAAGGAAAGGGTGAGAGAAATAAAAACTCTTGAGATCCCTATCTCTGCTTTTCCAAAAAGTATGGTTACTTACCCTACTGCAGGACAATCCTGAACAAGGAGCACAGCCCATGTAAGAGATCCCAAAGCTGCTTTTAAATGCTGTGCTGTAACTGTAGGGTACTATCACAGAAGAACATGTTAGCTTGGATTCCCAAGACAATAGCGCTGCCTTAGCAGGATCCTGCAGCTCAAATGCAAGACTCCAGTAATGCACCTGCTGGCATCAGGGATTTCTGATCCCTTCTGAAGAGGGAAGAAAGCCCATCCTTACTGGAAACATAACTAACCAGGCATTTATGGGAATCCTTACCATCTGTTCAAATGGATTTCCATGCAGTAGAATTTAAAAACATATTTCATGGATTTATTTCAGGTAAGAAGATGCTTCTGTTACAATTATCCATTACTGCAACAGTATAAACAATTAACATTTGCTTTACTGTGAATAAAGCCTTCTTTATGATATTTTCTAAAAGTAACATGAAAAATGTGATTGTATTATTTTTCCTTTTACAGAATATTTGTGAGCTCTTTTCCCTGAGTCATGAGAAAGAAAAAAATTATGTCTTTGTTTAAAGAAAACAAGAAAGTACAAATGCAGAAATCTGCAAGTATGAATGCCAAAAATGTATAGGTTGAAAGCTCACAAATTTAATTAATTATAACTGAAAATAGATCACAGTTGAATAAATGATGTATGTGAT
>NC_088181.1:12831416-12898916 GCF_028769735.1 Zonotrichia leucophrys gambelii
ACTCTTATTGCAATATTTGCACAATAAAACTGTTAACTATGTGAACTTCAGGATAGAAACTACTTGCTGAATGTTTCTGATGGTGCTGTCAGGGACATGATATTACTGAGCCAGTCCAGTGGTTTTAATTGCCCTTTCTCTGATGTGAACTGTAAGCGCTGTAGAAAGTGAAGGGGGAAGAATGTCTGCCTCTCCCATCTAACACTTGGAGGCCTGAGCAATGGTTGTGGATTTGCCATCAAGAAATAATGGAGGTAGTGGAGATGCTCTCCCCCCACACCACTCCCCCTTTGCCCTTGTGGCCCACGTTCCCCTTTCCAGACCCTCTTCCATATGAATGGCATCCTCTGCAAGACTTGGGCTCACCAGCACGAGATGAAGAAATTTCCCCTTTACATCCCAAGGTCTGGGACTTTTTTTGTTTGCATCTGCTTTCTGTGTAGGTTTTTGTATTTACATTTCTTAGAGAGTTTCTTTGTGTTAATAGCCCTCTTCCTTCTCTGAGAGCAATAATCATTTTGTTCTCTGCAATGCAATTTTACGATCAAGCACTTGTGATCTTTTCAAACTTAGCTCTATTTTATATGTGTATTGTTAAAGACTTCTTTATGCCTTGGTGCTTAAGGAGCCCTTTGTGCTTTGTGTGTGGCCATTTTGTTTGTACCTCAGCCTCTCTCTAACCTGATTCTACCTCTTCTGCTCTTTGGTTGGGTGGAGGCAGCTTGTAAGTGAAATTGTTAACACTCACTTGATGGGCTTACAGGGACCCCCATAGATTCCAGATGATGATAGTTATGCTGGAGACACAGCTAGGTGTAATAGCAGGTTTGAACCTATTAAGTTCTTGATCATCTTGTTATTCTTGAAACTTTGCTGAAACTCTAAATTACCTATTAAAAAGCATTTTTGCATTTAGTGTAGAAGACAAAAAGCAGTTTATCATGCTGGCAAATACCAATCTGAGTTTTATAATGCATTTAGTGACGGGATGTTTGGGTCTTATTGTGTGAGGCATATAATAGAAGTCTGGGGGGAGGTGAATGGGGATGGAGACACATTGGTCTTAGTAAGAACTGACCAAATCCACTTTATTCTTCATCTGTGGTGGAGTGTCATGAGGACAGTGGGTCTATATTGCTATGACAGGGATCTGGATGAGTGGAAAGAATGGGCTACAGCCTCCACGTCCTCCCTAAACTCTGCCCACGGTGTCTGATCTGAAATCTTTTCTCTCAGGTTTCCTGCATTAGGGGAGGAGGGAGTGGGAAGGGAGTTTTGTCAGTGAAACACAAAGCTAGGTACAGGTGATGGGGAGGTGTTGGGTGTGCAAATACAGATTTACCAGTCGGACAGCTCCTTAGCCGTGGCCCTCCAATGGCTCCACTGTGCTTGTCATTCTTCTTGGAAGTTCAGGGATTTTTAAAGAAAAGACCAAACTGTTTTTAATGGTGCCAGAGTGGGTGCCAGAGAGATTGCAATTTAAAGCCACATGATTAAAAATAAGTTTCTTTAAAGCCCTGAATTCTGTTTATAAAAATAGATGTTGAACATACGGTACAACATAAAAATCCATGTGGTCCTGGAAAAAAAAAAAAAAGAAAAAAGTAGAAAGCACTTTAGCTTAAACCAGATGTGCGAAAGAGAGCTCCTAAACGTATTTTGTATTTTTTATTTGTGTGTATGTGTTTGTGTATGTGGGAGATATTTTTGGTTCCTGCTAGGCTTCTTTGCAGCAAAGCCCCTTTCTAGAATTTACTTTCCTTTATTAGAGTTGCAGCTCGGCTTTGTGTGGGCCTCTGGGGGTTTTGGCCAGCCGTTGGCAATTTCTCTCAGACACCCAATTACCCCTGACGTCAATGCCGTCTCTCCCATCTCCCTTGGGTGCCCACATTTTTTCCTTTGTAACACTAATAGCTGACTAGCTAAGTGCCTGTTATTTCCTTGGCAGAAGATTTGATTGTGTTTTGGGCCGGATACTAAATCCAAAAACTATGTAAAAATGTCAATAGGTGAGTGCACATTGATTTCGGTTAGTCACAGTGATATTTGAGCCCCTTTGGGGGCTCTGTCTGGGGAAGTATTTTACAAGAAAGATAATATAACAGAAAATTACTGGAGCTGCACAGGTCTCTGGTGGATTTCTTAGGGGCCTGCTAAGTTTCTGTAGAATCAACAAATGCTTTATTAATCTAAATTTGCGGTTTTGTTCCTGCCTCTCTTCAGACGGCTCGGGCTCGCCGGAGGAGGCTCGGCGGGAGCGGGGCGGCCGGCGGCAGAGCCCGGCCCGGCCGGGGGCGGCCGCGGGCCCCTCCCGGCCCGGCCGGGGCTGCGCTGGCAGATAAGGCGGGGACGGAGGGGGTCCCTGCCAGCTGTGCGGGGCCGGCGCTGACTGGGAGCGGCTGATAAGGGCCCCGCGCGGGAGCGCAGCCGGCAGCGCCGCTCCGCCAGCGCGCTGCGGGGCCGCGGCTGGCGAGGAAAGTTAAACACAACTGGTCCGGGGGCGGCGGGGAGGGCTGCGCTGCAAGATAATGGTAATTGATTGAATCAAAGTCGCAGAGCAGCCTTGTTTTTCCTCGCAATTAATTTTTTTTTTTTCTAATTTTCAGACCGAAGTATCCGAAGAGCTCAGGTTGCACCGAGCACATGCTGCACTAAAAGATAATAAGCACATGCCCTCTTCAGCTTTTTGGGGGAAATTCAGGCCAAGAAAAGGCACAATTAAACAAAACGCACCCCCTTTAAGTTACGAGCACACGGCTCCAAGCTCAGCAGAGCGTGCTCTTAAGGACAGGGAAAATCAATGGCCTTTTCAGGTCGCCAGGCTGCGTGTGCTGGCTACCAGCGACCAGCGGTCAATTTTGCCCACAAAGCCAGCAGATAGTGACACCAGAGAAGGGGATTGTCAGGGGACTGAGTTGTGCAGTGTCCACACATTGGGCATTTCTGCAGCCCTTCTTCCTCTCCTGCTCCCATACCCCACAGCTCAAGATAGATGTAGAGGAAGACAGAGATTGATGCCATTTGTGTTTTTGTATTGGTTGCTTTGAAGGTTTAGTTTAGCCAGTTTGGATATTTTTCACTAGCAACTTGCCAGCCAGAAATTTTTCTTCTCTTTTAAGGGGATTCCCTCTAATATAGCGTTCAGGAGTAGTAATATAGTTTGTGTGGTTTGAGAAAATAAAACCTTTTAGTCTTTGGCAATTGCATCTGCAAGCAGTAAAATCTTATGTCAGCACAGCGTGTAGAGTGCAGGATACCTAATAGCTAGTAAACCATTTTAAAAAGTCTTCTGCTTGATCAGATATAGTGCTTAATGTATAGTGCTGTATCTTGCCCAGCACATAATTAGTATTGAGGGTGGAAAAGCCTCCCCTGTGGACCATGACACCACAGACCTAAACTGGCATTTTTTCCACACATTAGAGTTTTCTTTCTTTAGTGGAGGACATTTCTTTGCTTGTTTTAAAAATCATTCTCTAAGACTTAACAGACTGTATTAGCGTATTGTGTATCTTAAATGAACCTTGCAAGCTCTAGCAGTGTATTCTTCTTCCCATATAGGCACTGTGTAGGGTGGGCAGGCAAGCAGTGTTGTAGTGCCAGAGAGATCAAACATTGGCTAGGAAAAAAACCACCCAACCCTAACCTGGGAAATAAAAATTAACCAACCCACTTTTGCAGTGATTTTTGTTGGATCCCATCCTGGAACAAGTGTATGTATGGATGTACTAGGAAAATGAACGGGCCTTATTGAGGTAAGACACTGTGGTTTATCTGATCATGAAGAAGTTGGGATTTTCACTAGAGCCCTGTCATGTTTTCCTCAGAATGGGAACAGAACGTTTCTTTATGTGTGGGCCAGATTCATGAGATTTCTTCCCAACTAGTGAAAGAGTGGAACATTTGCTGTCTGTTTGGGCAGGAGCAGGGTATCCTGATATCCTATCAAACAGATTAATAGGTCTCCTCTGCTGAAAGAGCTGGTAATCTGCCTTGTCATGACCACTGGTTATGAAAGCGACAAGTCAGCTGTGAAGAAAGATGACTTTCTTGAAGGAACCCTGTAAAAATTTTGGCCTAATGCCAGCACAACCATTGCTTGTCAACTGTGGCTCAGATTAGAGACTCCTTGTGTGGAAAAAAAGGAGTTTTTTTCTTTTTTCTTATAGGTTTGAGAGCCTACTGTGTTACTGTTGCCATCCTCCCCTCTTTGACATTTCTGGTTCCAGTATAATTAAACCCACAGCTGTAATGTGGTCTTGTCTCTTTATCCACTGTGGTATGAGTGGCAGGTGACACTGTCCTTTTCTACCTCAAATACAGCTGGTGAGCTGCTCCTAGGCAGTCAGATGTTTTTAGACTAGGCCAGTGCTTGGTAGCACCCCTTTCATCCTCCTCCCAGCCTGGCCAGTGTGCTCAGCTTGTCGATCTCAGAAGTGCTGACAGCAATGTGGAGAGCAACTGCCAAAGCAAAAGTACCGTGAGGTCATTTGGATAGATACAAGTGAGTAAAATTCATGGAGATAAGGTGCACCCACTCAGCACCTGCCCACCTCTGTGCTCCTCTATGCTGAGGCCCGTTGCTGCCAGCAGGGCTGCTGCCAGCCTGTGCTGGCATCGAGCACTCTGGGCTGAGCCACCAGCCCTGCCTGGGAGGGGTGTGGGGAAAGGACAAAACCAGCTTCTGCTGGAAAGATTTAAAAAATTACCCCTGTGCTGGTGCAATGCTGAGCTTTGGGGTGTGAGCCAGTCTGTAGGGCACAGGCCGTCGCAGGCAGCTGGAGGAGCTGGCCCCTGGTGAACCAAGTTCTGAAATGAAAAGAGGGCAGGTTTGAACCTAAAAGCGAAACAAAGAGCAGGGCTGGCTGTGCTCTCACAGGCCCAGGCGCATTGGTGGCTGCTGGTTTTCCTGTGCTATGTCACCCTCAGCGCGGTGTGCGAGGCACAGCCCAGCCGCCGCTGCGGGACAGACGCTGCGCTCCCCGTGCTGAGGTGGGACTGCTCCCCTGCCCACCCGCCTGTCTGGGGGTGCAGGGGGTCAGGGGCTGCGGGGGGGGAAGGGGAAGGAGAGGTGAGGCAGCAGTCAGTGGTGGCAGGGTGGGAAGCAGTGGCTGGCACCGTGTCGGGGACACAGCGGGGTCGGTACCTCTGGGGACATGGAGGGAAGGAGGCTGAGGGACAGCCTGCAAATACCAGGGTGAGTTAAGATGCCTTAAAGACAGTAGTTTGCTGGGAAACAGACCTGTATGCTTGTTTTGCCATATCCTAGCTTTTAAATGTACAGCGGGAGTTAAAGGACACACTTTGGGTGAATTCTCAAAGCAGTGAAGGTAGGAGAGTAGTAAAGGGGTAGCAGCTGCTTGGGAGGTGGCGGCAAGAGAGGAAATGTCAGCGTGGAGGGAGCAGAAAAAGGAAGAATGGAGAGGAAAGCATCACCAAAATTATTTCTATCCCTCTGTTAAGAGCTTGGGACATTTGTGAGTGAAACAACTCCTGCTTTTCCTGGAGCATTTCCTTTTCCCCGCTTTTGTACAGGCCTGTGTGGCCATGCAGCCCAGGTCTTTTTCCATTCCTGGCTGTGTGTTACACCTATTACCAAAGTGTCACTAAGGTATTAGCATGATTTTCAGGTGACTGCTCTGACAATGAGGTTGTTCTTACCATATAATTCACAGAGCTTCGCTCAAGTCACAGCTAGAACACTATACCTGCCCTGGAGAATAAGAAGGAAATTCACCAGATTATTTTAAGTTGATTCTGTGGAGGCATGCAGGAATATATTTGAGTTAAACTCAAAGGGAAATGATGAGATTGCCAGCAGATTTCATCAGGTTTGTAGTTGCATTAGGAGCTCACATGAATCTTTAAACATGTTTTAGAATTGAAAAACTTCAAAGTTTTGAGAAAACTTGTCACAGAAAAATGATCAGTATGACTGGTTCTCATACAGGACAAGTTGGCAAGTTCAGTAGGGCATCAGGTACTTTATGTTGAGGTAGCCATGTGAACACTGGAGCAGTGTGCATAGCCATTAAGAAGCATCAGACTTCTGCTTTGTCTTTTAGTTGTATTCAAGTGTGCAGGAGACTTGTGAAATTGTTCTTTCAGCTCTGGTAGTACCAGGTTTAAGGAGTGTTAGCTGAGCACTAGTGCCTTTCTGAAGCACATAATCTTTTTTCCCCCTAATCTTTGAATGTGTGTTAAATTCACCCAGGTCTTGTAATTTTGACAGTTTTTGGTTTTTTGTTTTTTTTTTCCAGATCTTCATTATGTAGGCAGCAGTCTCCCCATTACCATGCACTGATGCTCTGTTTTATATTGCTTTAATAGCCCCCATTGTCCCTGGTCTTGGGTTTACAGAGCTGGTGGACACAACAATTGGCAAGGAAAGTTAATGACTTCAGGAAGGGATAAACGTGTATGCTCTGACCATGGAGATGACAGAAATGTAGAAAGGATGGAAAGAGGGTAAGCAAGGTCTTGAAATCGGGAAAGCTGACAGATTGTGTTCTAGAGGAAGGTTAGAGTAACAGGACTGGAAATGGGGGCAGAGGATGTGAGTCAGGGTGGGAACTGCCAAGAGAAAGAGGAGAAATGTCAAAAAAGCATGGGGAGAGAAGGAGAGGAATAGACTGGTAAAAGGTAGAGTGGATCTGGAAGCAGCAACTAAAGTGAAACACACAGGCTAAGATAGTTGACTCAGAAGAAGATGTGGGAAATGTAAGATGAAATTAACGACTTCAGCAGAGGATAAGATCTTCCCCTCTTAAAAAAGTCCAAAACTTACTAGAAGGAAAAAATGCATCTACTTGATTTTACTTTCCAGTGTTTTGGCCAGGAGTTCTGCTTTCTTTTCCAACATTGATGGCTGTCTCATGATTTCCCTGAGACATTGTCATAGAAATAGACACAGAAAGCAAATGTCCTGCTTCTAGGAAGCATGGGCAGGTAGTGTCTTCTCTACCCAGTGAGAGACGGGCTTCCAGCCTATTGGAGAAATTTTTTTGGTAAAGCATCCTCAAAAAAAAAGTTATTGAAAATGACTGGTGACTTTCTTCTGGCAGTAAAAGACTTTGAGAAACAGTTTTTATACAGGTGATCTCCATATATCCTTTCCAAACTAAATTACTCTGTGATTGAACCTTCTGAGGAAAAAGAAAATGGGAAGTTTGAGTTTTGTTTCTGGTACAGGTTGAAAAGGCTTAATGAGTAGTGCTCTATTCTAGCAAAGTTAGATGAGAACCAGGTGATTGACTTCCACAGGCAAAATAAGAATTCATCAATCCCAACAGCAATTGTTGCTTGAGTTCCTGGGTAAATAACTCAATTAGCTCTGCAAGATGCCCCTCTCTTGGGTTAGAGTCAGCAACCACTTTAGGATGTCCCTCCCTTTGCAGGAATACCCATGGGTTTCCAGAAAGTGAGACAGGAAAAGGCACACATGCTCCTAGTGACGGCAGCTTGAGCTCATTACTCTGATTTTTAGATATGCTGGCATTGTCTCAACAGCCTGCATTCACATTTATGGCCTTTCCAGACTGCTTATCTAGGAGAGAATGTGTGCTCAGCCTGCTCCAGTTCCATCTGAGCTTGAGCTCAGGGCCCAGACAAAGCACACCATGGCTTGGGCAGCACCAGCACTGGACTCTCGAAGATGCACAGGCAAGACACAAAGTGGAGGTAGCTCTCCATGCAGATCTTTAGCTTCTGGCAGTCCTGTTGTGATCCCACTGTCTCTTGAGCTTGTCTAAACAAATGCATCAAAAATAACTCAACTATTAGTAAATTATTCCCTCCCATGAATGAGCATGTAGGTATTTTTTTAGTGAGATAAAAGAAAATGAACCTTATTCTGCACCATCCTTATTAGTTTGCATTCCAATTGATTCCTTCATGTTAATGCATCTTGGAATGTTTTGGAAGATTTCTCAGCATCTACCAGTGCATTTTGTGGGGCAGTCTGTGGAAAGGACAGAACATTTGCTGAAGAGCCTTTACTGCATTTTCCCAATAGAATTCTCTACTCAGTGCTGAGGTTTCAAGAGGCTTTGAGTGAGCTGGTTGAGCCTCTTTTTGAACCCATCATGGATATTTCTTTGTATTTTATTTCCTTTAAAGATTATGCCCTTCCTTATGACAACCACTTTTTGCCAAATGTGTAAGGCACTCCAGTTCTTCTCAGCTTTTGCCCCATTTACCACCTTCCAAAAAGATTGCAGTGGCTGCAGGACCACATGTCAGATTTTCCCCAGAGGGATCTCTGATTTCTTTTCAATCAGTTCATTTAATTGACCATGTTTATATCCCTAGCCCTTGTGGCTCCCTGAGTGCAGCTATTCGTCAGAAGCTGGATCTTAAGCATCCTTTTCATGTTTTACCTGGAGAGTTTCTTAAACCATCTCATCTGTTCTTGGCATTTGGGGCTAAGCCCAAAAGGGAAGCTGTCTCAATCAAAAGACTATCTAAATGGATAATGTGGTACTTTGAGACCTGTAACAAGGAGGCAAATGTCCCAGTCCCAGTGCTGTGGTGCTGATCCCACCAGAGCCAGGGTAGCTTTGAAGGCTTGTTTGGGCAAGGTTCCCACGGCGGATGATTGCAAGACAGCGAACTGAACTTGGTACACGTACCTAGCATGCTGCTCAGATGTAGAGCCCAGGCATGATGCCCACTTTGGAAAGCAGCTTTGTAGTCTATATCTGCTTAATTTAGTCCTCAGCTGGCCTCCTGAGAACGGCTGTTTGCTGCATGTTAGTGTCCAAGAACAGGAAGAGATGGAGGCAACTTTCATCAGAAAGAAGATGAAGTAAGTTGGCACTCATTGGAGTTTGGAGGCTGAATTGCCTCTTAAAACATCATCCTTACTGCTTGTCTACAGTTTCCAAGCTGTAAATAGGATGGGAAGAAGGATGCCTTTGTATCCTGTGTTCGCCTTTTCTAGATGTTGTCTTGGTGATATGAGCTTCCTTCTCCAAAGTCTATAAAATTGTGTGTGAATGCTTTTCATGCTATAGTTTGGCATACAGCATAAACCCAAGCAAACTGACTTGAGACAGGAAAGCATTTTCCTCTTCAGTGACTTCTGTCTGTGCCCACTGCTCGCACCTATGTTAGCAAATACAATTTCTTGGGAACGTCCCAGGGCTTTTCTTTTCCAGAATATTTTTATTAGAGCAAAGCACTGTTACTTCCTAGAAAGTTTGGTCAGTTTCTTCCACATCAATTTTTAAATCCCTGTTCTATTGCTTCCTTATGGCATGTTTTATTCTGTCTTTTTAAAAATAAACATTCAGGGGTTGGACTAGATGTTCTCCAGAGGTCCCTTCCAACCCTGGCTATTCTGTGAAACATAAGTCAGGAGTAATTAGAGAGAAATGTACCACATTTGAAGTATAAATAGAAGGAAGTAAATGGTATGATATGTCACTACAGTCAATGGTCAAATATCTGAATTTTAATCTTGAGAGTTAAGTTAAATAAAAAGAGATCCTTTTAAATAACTTGACATTCCCTTAATGATCCATGATATGTAAATCTGAACATTTGACTTCATTGCAATAATACAGCTAGTTTAAATTTTTATTATTTTTAAGCCCACAGCCAGCAGGCCTGGAGTAAGTTATTTGCAGCATATTTTTAAGTCCATATCGAAATATTAGCCATAACTGTCTGCTGTGTATAAAAAAAAGGGGGGGGAGGGATGTGTATGTTTGAAGTTTAATCATGCTTCTACTTATGCTCAGTCCCAGAGCAATCCTTTTTTCTGCTGCTGAGCTCAAACAGCTAGTAGCCAGGTTTGATCTGCTGCCCCATGGAGCAGTGCCCTATGTGAATTTGAAGTTTTCTCAACCCGGGAGGCCGGCAAATAAAGACTAGCCTCAGGTAGCCAGAGCTCTCCTTCCCAAAGCAGCTCCCGGGGCGCTGCCTGGAGCAGTCCTCCTGAAATTGTTTCAGGCAATTGCTACAGACTATCTGTACTACTGCCCCTCTCACCCCTCCTTCCCTCTCCTCCTCCTGGCATAAGGGAGGAGTTTTGGAGTCCAGGAGTCCTATTTGACTTTAATAAAATGAAGAAAAAAAAATTTTAAAAAATAAAAAGCAGAGCAGTTTGTAGGGAACTGGCACAGACTGTGGAAACAGGAGCCACAGCAAGACAAAACCCAGTGGCCTTCAAAACTTTTTTCCCTTCTTTCTCACCACATGACTTGAAGGATGTGGACAGTAATTAAAGGACCCCCTAGCTCTTCATTTTCTGTGCCTGGTCCTTTGATCTGGTTCGTGTCGGGTAGCTATTTTCATTGTTCCTGTCTTTTCTTTTATTCTCACCCAGCCCCTTTGATGTGAGCAATGATGATCTTTAATTCCAAAATAGGAGATGGGCAGGATAGCAGTACTGGCCTTATATAATGCATCTTTCACATCTTATTTTTAAACTTGAGCATAATAGGTGTAAGTCAGAGCCTGGGGAGCATTAACCCTTTCCATGCAGAGGAACTGCTGAGGAGATTAAGAGCCTATCACTTTTGGTAATGTCAGTCAGGTTAATTTTCTGTAGATGCCTACAGATGCATTTGTGAAAAAGATTATTATTATTATTATTATTTTCCTGCAAATATGATGGATCTCAAAATATAATCTGGAGGGAGTTTGTCCTAATTGTTCCCATGTGGGAAAAATGTGCTGAGAAAGAACAGTAAAGCTAATGCAGTTATTCTGACTGGCTTCACTTGGCAGCACAGTGGGAGTGAAGCATACTGTTTATTAGTGTATGTTAATAAACTATAAGGGACAAGCTGCAGGTGGTGGTTTATAAACTGTTAGCTCAGGTAAGATAGATGACAATATGGAGGTTATTAGTAACATTAGCAGGAGAGAAGGGCTGAAGGTTCTTAATGTTCTCTTGAAATCACAGAAGCCCAGCATGTCTCTGTGCGCTCCCTCTTCCTCACGGGACACACAAACCAAGCAGCTGCCCTGCAGCCAGGGTGGGTGGCACCATCAGATGTGGCATGAGCAGGAACCCCTCTGCCAGCCACCTGGGGGGACAGTCCCCTGCCAGGCTGTGTGGGGTGACCCCCCTGTGCCATGCTGAGGGGAGTGGCACATGTGACCCCCCCATACCATGCTTTGGAGGGTGGCACATGTGACCCCCCCCGTACCATGCTTTGGAGGGTGGCACATGTGACCCCCCGTGCCATGCTTTGTGGGGTGGCACAGCCGTGTTGGGCAGCACAATGGCCCCGAGTCCCTGCAGCAGGGCAGCCCCCCGTGTGCCCGCCGCAGCCCCAGGGAGGCAGGTGGTGCTGGCGGAGCCCCGGGCCGGGCTGTCCCCGGGGAGCTCCGCATTACCGCGGTCCCCATCTGCCTCGGCGGCACCTCCTCCCTGCGGGCCCCAGCAACAAAGGCTCTGCTGCTGCTGCTGCGCCCTGCCCGAGCCGGCCCGGTGACATTTGCAGGGTTCAGCCGTCACGGCACAATCCGCTCGGGAAATGCAGCTGTAATTGTAAATAGGGAGCCCAGAATTGTCAAACTTCAGGTCTCGAGGCACCCGCGGCGTGGAGGGGGAGCTCAGCTTTCCCCAGTGCTTTTTATTTTAGTAGGATTTGTGATTATCTGAAAATTTGAAAAGCTATAGGTCGGCTGCTAAGCCACTCAAACATTAATGTTTGAACATCATGTCACTGGTTTTTGTGTTCAAAAGAAGACCTAAGTGAGCACAAATTAAAAAAAAAAAAATCCTAACATTTTCCTGGTAGAATTAATTAGAGGCAAAATATAACAAATTGTCAGTAAGAAATAACAAAGAAGCAGTGTGGATAACAAAGATTAGGTGTGGTAATGGACAGAGGCAGCTTGATGAGTCTTGATTATGTTTTAGTTTAAAGCCTACATTTTTCTTTTCATTCACAAAACATATCTGCATAAGTGGCTTTGTGTCTGAAACACTTTTAGATGTGGATTTATGCCTTCATGACACCTGCTCTTTCAGGGACATAAAATGTGCGTTACATTTGTGTAGTTCTTAAAATAACAGCTGTTAATTAGATAACTTTCAGGGCAATTCTTATTATATGTTATGGTTCTGGATCAGCAAAGTAGTTCAGCAGATGCCCAACTGGAGCACGTGGTGGGACACGTAGGCTTTTCAGCCTGTACTTGCTTAAACCTGAGCACATGCTTAAATAGCTTGCTGAATAAGGGCCAAGACCAGATGTAGTGAATACCTAAAATTAACTTTGTTAAATGGCTTACAATATGCCACTTGTTTCCATGTGCTTTTAAATTTCCCACTTGAACATTATTTGGGCTGAACTTCTGTGTGTTTGTCCTTGTCTGTAGAGCTCTTTTTTCTTTTTATTTTTACTAAATGCATTTGGTTCCCTCAGAATATTTCTGTTAGACATGAAGGAAGAATAATTCTCTTCCAGTTCTTCCAGCACAGTTGGTCTTTAGTGCCAGTGTTTTTGTAGCTGGGGTGCTTTAAGGAAATAAGGGAAGGAAAGGTTGTAGAAAGGAATATTTCATTGGAGCAGCTTCTAGAGTTGGGAAAAGTAGACACACTTCTGAGACCTGGCAAAGGGATGTGGAACCTGTAATCTTGTCCACTTTTTCCAGCTATATCAGCTAATCTAATAATAGAAGCTTGTAGGGCGATGTAATTTCTTTTTTTAGACAGAGAAAACAAACATTGAAATTGCAAAGGGGAAAGTTGGCACCAATACATTCCTCAAAGAGTACTAGGGCCCTTTCTTCACTTGGAAAGGAACAAAAAACCCCTCTTTCTAAAGCAACCCTGTTTTAAGGGCTCAAGCACGCCCAGATAGCCTCTAGTTAGGTTTCAGCAGTCTAATGAAGCCTGCCTTTTTTGTGATTTCACTGCACATACTCCCTGCCTGCCTTGATTGGCAGCTGGGTAGCAGACCTCTGCAGCTGTGACAATTTGCCTGAGGGAGACTGTAAGTGTCTCATTGAAACTTGCATTGTAAAATCCTCCAAAATGCCTCCCATAATATTAGGCACAGGAGAAAAACACAGGTGTGAAAAACTTTCACAGATCCCATGAGTTCAATGTCTCTTGGCAGCTTTGGTGGATTCAGTGTTATAATATAAATTTTAAACTTGCTCTTGCAAAGCAGAAGTTGCTCCGTCTTCTGTCACAAGAAGCAGTGAAAGCGGCAGCGCCTGTGCCACGCTCGCCTTTCCAGGCGGTGAGGATTGGTTATCCATGGGTGAAACCTGTCCACCTGCTGTGACTCAGAGCCTGTTCCAGCACAGAGAGGACACAGGTGTCCCTGCAGGTGTCCCCACTGCTGGGGCACCTCGCTGGCACAGCAGAGTTTTAGGGGCTCCTCTTTTCCGAGTGAAGGCATGGTCTCATCCTGTCCAAAAATGAGCGCTCGTTGATTGATTCTGCTTCCAGTGAAGGAGGGATTTGAAAACCTAAGAGGTGTCTCCATGAAATCAACCTTCCTATATGTATGTACAATCATTTTCTCTTCAGCTGGTTAAGTAGCTTAACTACTCCTCACTGGCACATAGGTGAGATTCAGCATTGCCAGCATGACTGGAAGATGAATCTCGGCTTCTGAATGCCTGATCCTTTTGCTGGTGTGTTTGTTCCCAACCGCTTGCCTGTGTGCTACAGCAACTTTGCTTCTTATATTTGCCATAAAGGAATCTCAATATGACTGCAGCCTTAAGATCTGGCACTTCAACAGTCTCAATAGGTTCAACACAATATTCAGGAATTAAAGTTCTGAAGAAATACAAGCAGCTAAATTTAGACTTAAGAAACGTGCCTGATTTGAGTGAGCTGATGGTGATGCATGGAAGTTTCCCTGCAAGCCAGCCAGGCTTTATTTGTTGCTTAAAGGGAGGAGATTTTAGTTAAGTTGGAACATTTGATTTGCTTTCTTGAATTGTTTTTGATTAGTGACTGAGTGCAAGGTTAAGCTTTAATAACATATCCCTTGTAATAAAACCATGCTGGTGAGTGATGTATGTGGCTAAAAAGATTTAGATACACTAGTCTGTTAAACTAATACAATTTGGAAATGCTCTGGAAAGAAGCACATAAAACAAGAACCAAAGGCAAATTTAAAGATTTTTAACTCTTTCTGGGGTAAGATTTTTCTGGCAAGCTGAATGAACAAGGCAGCATGGCTGCAGTCTTGGTAAAAGAGAAACGGTTTTGAATTTAGTAACGAAGGGAGTTTAATGCATCACTGAGTTTCTGCTGCAGTGAACTAGTGACAAACCTAGTGACTAGTTAAAGCTGAACATAACAAATCTCAAATTCAAATGACATTCAAAACTTTGATGAGAGACTTTCAGTACTTTCCACCTTCCCTTCTGAACTACAAACTGGTCAGTTCAAGACAAATCAACAATGCTGTAAGATGCAGGTTTTGTGAGTTGGTAGTTGCAGTAGGGCTGAGGTTTTAGTTTCAGATTTTTATCAGGGTTTTCTGCTCTCGGTGCTTTCCACAGCCTGTCCTAAGAGCCACGAAACTTGTGCTGATGTATAGTGATTCAATGTACTGTAAACTACACAAGAGGCTTCAGTTTCATGGTGTGTGAAGCTTTTGTGTAAATGTTTTTAGTGGTGTCAATTGAGAAGCTGAACTCAAAGTTCAGTTGAGCATTAGGGGTATCAATTGAAAGCTCAATTTGAGTTACTTGCTTGTTGAGGCAGGTTCATTTCACAGGAACATTTTAAACAAATTTTGTGAAGCAGTGCAGTATAATGTTTCTTATTTCATTGATGGGGAAACTGAGGCACAAAGCTATGGAGTTTCTTACCTTTCTAATGTAGTTAGGAATGTTAACAGAACATGGAGACAGACAGTGCTGCTGATGTGTTATTGACTGTTGTGTGCTGCTCCTTGTCTAGCAGGGGAGCCTAGTTTGTCAAAGGGAAGGGGTTTTGTCTCATCATTGAGGAAGGAAATAAATTTAAATGTCAAAGGTTGGGAAAGCCATTGTCTTCCCTTTTATGGCAGTGAGCATGTCATGCTGCTCTGCTTACCAAATAAATGAAACTATAAAGGAAATGGTAGTTTTGGAAAAAAAAACCCCAGCACTGTAATCCAGAGCATCTGTTTTCTACTGTATTTTTTCCCCTGGTCTCTTTTTATAATTTACATCCAAAGCATGAAGTGACAGAATTTGGCAGACTCGGATCTGTACAGTAGAGCTTAATGGTTTTTTAGCAGGGAGTAAATAAAGCCCCTCAAGCCTGCTTAGTTCTCACCCATGCACGTGAGCAGGGAGAGGGGGAAGGAGTGTTGTATTTTTCTTGGAAAAAGACCTTTTCGGTTTCTCCTAATCTGGCACCTGGAGGTCCAGCTGTGCTGGCTTGAGGCTGTGTGTAGCCTTGTGCATGGGAAGGATGATGGACAGGCCGCTGCAGAAGTTGAAATGTTTCACGTCTCTACAGGCAATATGTATAGCTGTATTTGTGAATAGTGGCAGGGCGCAGTTGGAGCTGGAATTACTCTTCAAACAATGATTTGCCAATAGTGCTGCAGTCTGGGCTGGTTTCTGTTGCGAGTTGTGGGGAGGGCCAGCACCGCGTGGATTTTCCAGCTTTGCTTGCTCGAGCTACAGCAGCCATGGAGCCTCTGTGCCTGCCATCATTGCTTCCTGTCTCCATGAGCTGATTGTAAATTATTTTTCCTGGTTTGAGCTCTGCACATGGCCTGGAAATGTGTCACTCTGGTTATGTTTGGCTTGGTCTTCTGCTCATTTATACCAGTTTCTGCTTCAATATATTTCCATTGGCTTGATTCAATGGCAGGATTTCTAATTTACTTGGGTATAAATAGGAGTATTGGGTTCATTACTCCTAATAGTTTAGTAATCTTGATTTATTTTTGTTCTTCAGTCACACAAATGCCAAGGTTAACTTACTCTTAAACACTTGATTTTCTAGGACATAAAATGATTCCATATTTAAAGAAGAAATTAGAGGACAGTTTTATTCTGCAAAGTGGTCTAGGTTGGGGGATGGTGGATTTTGTTTGTTTGGATTACAGAACTTATAAAATGCTGGGTTAATATTTGAGAAGTGAAAGACTTAATTTGCCCTCACTGGTACTCTTGAATCCTCTGGATTCCTCAGCTGGGAGCTGATATGGAGTGGCACATACTTGGCCCAAAATGTTTCCAGTGCCCCTAGTAATAAGTGATTTTAATGGAGAACTTTTCACAGCAGAGGACTCAGAGATATAGTCTGTGCTTTAATAAAGATGCTATGTCTCCACAGTGTACATTAGTCAGTGAGTTAAACAAGCATCAACATTAAAACAGACATTATCCCCTGCAGTGTATTTTCTTAGTGCTTTGTCCATTACAGCTCTCAGATGGTGAGGTTTCTAGTCCTTCCTGTTGGAAACAGTTCTTTTCTAACATTTACTGCAGATATTTTCTTAGTGTCTAGCATAAAATTGTGCTTTCTTCTCTCCTCCTGCCCTTCCCAAATGCTCAGTGGAATGCAGTGATGGTGCTTACTGTGCATGAACCCCTTGGAAGCAGTTCCTGCACCTTCCTTAGCTGTTCTTTAACAAAGATACATATAATCAGACCTTTTAACCTTTCCTCATACATCAGTCCATCCAGCCCATTAATCACTTCTGTTGCCTTCTTCTGAATTCTCTCCAATTTGTCATCATCTTGTGGCTGGGGACAGCTCGGTGACCGCAGCCCTGCATGGAGGTTCAGTACCAGCCCACTATACCCAGAGATGAGAATTTATTTAGTTTGTCCCTCTTTCCTTTTGCTTCATTCCCAGTCAGAATATATCTCTTACCCACTCTGCATAATCACTTCTTTAAAACATTTATGGAGACAATTTGCAGTCTTACAGATCCTCTATCATTCTCTGATACCAAGTTAGCAAAGATTGATAGGGCAAAGGATTGAATGTGACACTTTGTGTCTCTCCTTCCCTTCCTTCCCCTACTCCCCACCCCAAAATAAACTACACAACTTTTCATTTGGTGCATATGGTCATATTGAATGTGAGGAAAGAGGTAGCATTAGAGAGGAAAAAAAGATGCTGAAAATATAATTGCCTAATTGTGAATCCTAAGGAGTGCAGGCAGCAGGGGCGGCCCTGACTGGAAGAAATCAGAGGGTCACTAATTCATACTGCCAACATCCTAATTAGCTGTGCAAATGTAATGTTTATATTGTTGGGGATGGATTACAATATCCATTGTAGAATGGAAAGAAATAAATGAATTGTGTCAGTGGAGCTATGTAGAAAACACTCCTGCCACCCCATTAAACCATGAGGAGTAGCTTAGCTACTAAAAAAAGTTTGTTTTCAGGCTGATGCGCAAGTCTAATTGGGTTTCCAAAGAAAGGAACATGTTTTAATTATTAATTAGAAATCAGAGGAGTAAAAGAGTGGAAATCTGCTTCAGCTGGAGGTTTTGCTCAATGCTGGATTTCTCCTTAATAAGCTGAAACATTCCAGGCCTGCCTTAGTTAGCGGTTGGGTGCAGTGGCTTTACTCGGGGGGTAGACATCTTAATGCTCATGTAATTATCATGTAATTATTTTGTAATGTGGGATCAAAATTTTGCATAGATGGCATTCTTTCACTGAACTTGAAAAATAAAAAAGTTGTGTTCATTAATGCAGTGATTCAGTAATTTTGGTCTAAGAAGCAGGGTTCTCTCATCCCCCTCCCTATCTCTTTTAGACACAAATATTTTGAAACAGTCTTAGAGATGGTGACCTCAAGATGAATGGAATTATTTAATTTAGATTTTGTTGAATATTTATCAGGTTTCTTGTTGGTAATACTGCCTTTCAACAGAAGTGTCAAGTGGGTTGCAATTATCATCAAAGCTGATAGGTACAAATAAGCAATGATCCTGTCTGCTATCACAGGGTGTGCGGGTTCATAAAGGGGAATTCTTGTGGAAGTCTCTTTCTCCCTATGAATTTTCCTCCCTATGCCATTGAACTTCTGGAATCAAAGTTGTTACAGACTGATAGACTTTGTCAGAAGATGTTAAGTGGATTATGGCCCATCATAATAAATATTCCCTGTGGAGAGATAGGGTATGTTCTCATGAACACAGAGTATGGAGCTGCCTCTTTTGACTTGTGCTTTCTAGTGCCTAGAAGTACTCTTGAGCAGAGTTCTGTTCTATTTACAACTGCACACAACCTGTCTGCACAGATGAAAATGTTATTGGGCCAGTGCTGTAGCTCTTATGGCTGGAAATCACTGGCAGCATGGATCCAAGCTGAATCACAGGTTAAACCTGACAAGTTAAAGAACATAGCAAGAGCTGCTGGCTCTTGAGTTGCCAGATGTTCGTAGATCCATGTGTGTCTGAAGGGGAACTGCCCATTAAATGTCTCAGCTTTAATAGGAAAAGGGGATGGGAAAGAAGAGCATATGACTCCATATGGTTCCCTCAGTGTGGCAGTAAATCCTGGTGTTAGTGGGGTGCAACTGTGAGGAAATACAGAGCTGTCTCCTGATGTTGCTGTTTCATAGCAAAAAATCCATGGAGGAGATGGGGAGGATATAGCTAATGTGGAGTGGATGGCTTCCTTTGGGGTTATGGCTTCCATGAACTTGTAGATACAGCATTATAATAAACAAAATATCTGACTTAACAGAGCAACCATTAAGAACATTTAAATTGGTCTTTTTTCATGCATCTGCTGAAATAATTATGTTTGAAAATGTTTGTTTGTATTCACAAAAGAAGTAAAATTTCCTGATTGTGGGCCATTTAGCACCTGTTTCTGCCTATAGGACTCAATATACCTTTTCCAATGCCTTGTTTTAAGAAGGAAAAAGATACTTTCTAAGTTGTTCTTTATCACTGCACTGTGCTGTCCTACCCCTTCTCTGTAGTTTTAAATGATGTTTATTTGTAAAGGATCTGACAAAGATAGATACCAGTATCAAGAAGGGGCACTATGATTTGTGTTGATACCAAGAGGTAATTCTGCTTGTGTGAATTGTAAGGCAGCTTTGGTCCCCCTTCCCTACTAACAAAGCTTTTCCTATTAGCAAAAAGGAAACCACCTTCCTGACTTGTATTCTCCCAGCAGAAGTCAGGTTAAGCTTCATAGTGTAGTGGAAGTAACAAGTAATTAAGAATAACAAGCAATTGTGATTAAAAACTCAAAAGAAAACCTTCACTTTCAAGGGGCCATATGTTGGTAAAAGTGCTCCCCAGCTGAACCATATGGATGGGTGGAATGTGGGATCTCCTGCACATTGGGAAGAGGCCGTAATAATTTGTGACTTGACATATTATTGCCATGTTTCCTTTTGATCATACCAGACATCCACAGGTCTCTGTCATATCCTTGTAGGAGAATGGACGGGGGTCTCTGCAAACTAAATATCTTAGTTTCAGAGTTAAAAGCAAGTGTGCCTTTAATTAAAGCAAGACCAGCTTCTAACAGGAGTTGCCTTGGTCAGATGATGCAGTCAATGATCCTGTCCCCTCCCCTCTCTTGCTGGAACCTGGGAAAGCAGTTGCAAGTACCATTTTGAAGACTGTTTTGCCAAGTGTCTGGCAAATGCTTCATGTCAAAACATCCATCTTTTCTCTCTGTGGGCAAAGAACAAGCCCAGCTCACGCCTATCTTCATTGGTCACACTAAGAAGGCTAAACACACCATCCAATAAAATGCTGTATCTTCAGAAGTGGAACTGGTCCTTTATTTTGCAGAGGCTATTTTGTCCCTTTGTGGAAAAGGAAGCACAAAGTGCTGCTGTAGAGCAATAATAGAGATGTATTAGGTCTTTAATCAACTTCAGCAGCTTCATGGAGACCTTGCAACAGGGTTTTAGGCTGAGATTTGTAGAAGAGTGCACAGTGATATCTTAGAAAGGGACATGTGTGTGTGGGAAGGAACTGCTGACTGCAGCGGTCAGCGGCCTTAAAACTAACCTAACACACTACAACAACTGACATCTAATATCTTGAATATATGTTCTGCTGTTGTACCTCCTGGTACAGCCTTGGTAGTTTCTTCAGGAAGCTCATCTGGTTGTGTGGCAGAGGATGTGATTAGCAGCAATGGCATGTGCCTAGCATTGCTCTGTGATTTGCAGAGGTACTTGTGAGATGCCTGAAGGGTGTTTATGCTTATGTTGCCATTTTCAGTAATCAACTCTTATTGATTTTTTCACAAGAAATCAAAGTTATTTTATAGGAAAATATTATGGAGTTTTCTCTTTGATCAATGGATTTTTGATTTCTAAAACTTGCAGCAACTTAGAAACTTTTTTACTTTTTGTCTCCCTGTGCTTCAGCACACACATGAACTCGTCTTTGAACTAGTCTGGGAGGTGTTTGACGTGGAACATTTGATGTATTGTTTTTCTTCCTAAGCATCAGTGGAACAACTTGCTCCTTCCTTCTTGCATGCAAAAGTTGGCCCACCTCAATCACCCTTAGCACCAGTGAACCCCAACACAACCAAATAACCTCCATATCTGACTTGCATGCAGGCAGCACCAAGTTTGGGAGGTCAGTAGTATGGTTTGCAAGTTCTTGCATTGCACATTATCAGGAGAAATGTTTTTAATGGAATACAGAGTCAAATACAATCAATAAATTCAGGCCCTATAGGTACAGATTTAGGTATTGTTTATTCTTCCTTGTTTAGAGAAGCTTTTGCAGCCAGCTACCCTGCAGTGGGTAATGCTGGCTGGCTGCCAGATGCCCACCCAGCTGCTCTCTCTCCCCAGCCTCAAGAGGACTGGCAGAGAAAGTAAGATGAAAAAGCTGAGCTGACATAAAGACAGGGAGATAGCTCAGCAATTACTGTCATGGGCAGAACAGACTCGATTTGAGGGAAACAAACTTAATTTTCCTCCATGCCCCAGGAGTGCTGGGCAGTGGGGGGTCATGGCCAGTCCAGCGATGGTCAGTCAGCGGTGGGTCTGTTGTGGAGCCAGCTGTATCCAGCACAGGGCAGGCCCTGACCTCTTCTCACTAAGCCCCCCTGCAGCCCCAGAGCCCAGGCTGGCCAGCACACCCAGCCCACACTGACATTTCCACCCTTGCTGTGTGTGCAGCACGGCCCGGCCAGCCTGACCCCTGCCCTCCAAGCAGATGTCTCCAACTTTTCTTGCCTGCTGTCAGGGTAAGTAGGTGATGGGCTCTCACATGAATGTTGATCCTGAGCCTGGCTTGTGGAGGTCCTCTTTGATGTTTTATTTTGGCTACTTGCCAGGGGGTCCAATTTTTAAAGCACAGGGGTAACGATCAGATTATTTTTATTATCCCTGTTCAGAATTCCCTGTTCTGCAGACATCGTTTCCTGCACTCTTGCTGGGTAGCAAAATGTCCCCAAGAAGGACAGACCAGCAGATGCAAGATCTGTTTCTGTGTTGCTGGGAGGAATAACACAAGGGCTGCAAAAGTTGTCTGGCTGTTCAAATAGTAATGTCACAAACTGTGTCTTGCTCTTCACTGCTGTCCTCATTTAGCCATCCCAGAGCACTATTTGGAAACAAGCACAGTGCACCTGGTGGGTTAAGAAAAGCCTTCCTTGCTTTTGTTCTGGATACCTGGTGATGTGTGTGAGCATGTTGTGGTGCAAGAGTAAGTGTATGTTGTAGAAAAACTCAGTATAGAATTAATACCTGCCTGGAGGTTTCTATGTACTTAGGTGGGAAATTCAGCCTTATCAATCATTCTTTGTGTTTCACTCTTCAGAATAAGTACCATTCAGATTTATGGGCTGCCTAATTTATTAATCTGAGTAAAAAGAAGACAAAGATATATCTGATTCATTGAATATAATCTTTTGGGCAGATCAGGAAGATGAAGAAAAATAGTGAGTGCTGGCTTGGAATAGAAATCTTCAAATATTATCATTTGATCTAGAAATAAACTGGCAGAGCACAAAGGTTGCCTACATTTAACATTCATAGCATTTTACTACTAGATACAGTGCTTACCTCAGATGTGAGAAAATAAGAGACTTTGCACAAAAGCTGGGTTTTATTCATTTTGTGACACTGTTCCTAATGCTACCCAAACCAGCATGTGTTGGTCTAATTGCCCTACTGTATCTCCATTTTTACATCACTGTAGGTCCTTGGAATTTGGAAATTTTTGATTACCCTGTGTACTGTAACATTTGAAACTGTGCTTGAGCCTAACTGTATTTTGATGTCCCTGCTTGCTTTAAATGGCAGAAGCACTGAATATAAATTAGAATATATTAGCATTTTGCTGACTTAAAAGATGACATTTATTGTGAGGCATAAAGAGTTAATGTTAGACTTTTAGCTCTGAGCTTACTTTATTGAGCTTCTGCATACACGTGTTAATTTTCTCAGATGAGGGATAATGGATGTCACTTGAGAAAACAATACTGATTTGGGTTCTTTCATAGTTTGTGGGTTTATGTCCCACATGGTATAGAAGCAGGCTCTGGGAGATTGCCTGAAATATGCCTGGCCTCTCAGCTGCACTAAAAATAATTCCTGCTTCCCTTATTTCTAGAAGTAATTCTAGGATGCTGCAAACCTTTACCAGCTCCTTGTTTAGGAAAAAAAATTCTCTTCAGCTTTCAGCAATGGGAATGGTCTTTAGGTGTGACTGTTTTATTTCCTTTGTAAAAATGCATGTGTGTTGTGGATTTTCTTTTTGTTTTGTTATGAAGCATTCTTGATTGGGTGACCTTTCTTTGAGAGCAGCAGTTCACATTGGATTTTGGCAAAATGGGCTTGATCATCCTTGCTTTACTAAGCACTAGCACCTAGATGACAGTAATTCACCCTTTAATGCCCCCACAAAACCTATTTATGCAGAACTTGACATGATTTGCAGTCTCTGTAAAGGAGGAATATAGGACTTAAGCAGTGCCTAGAATTATTTTTTTGACCTCCATTTAAGTTATTGGAAGTATTAGGCTTTTCTGACAGCTAACCTGTCCTCTAACCTGGCACTTGGCACCTTATAGCAGAGCTGCACTATCAGTTCTGTGGCATTCATGTGTCTCCCTCCTAACCTAAGGTGGAAAAATGGCAAGGGAAATTGCTGCCCAGCAATGGAGAGTTTCAGGCAGCCAGTTAAATTTATTTTAGTAGTGATAATAGTCCAATGTAAGGCAACACAATCACAACCTTTTAATTAATATTTGCTGACCATTGTCCATTTGAACTGTAACACATTGTCTGTGAATGCCAATGAGCATCCCAGTGTCAGGGTACCCATTTCAGCTTTGTGATCTGCAGCACATACAGGTACAGAGGTGTTATTTTATTTGTTTGTTTCTGGAAACAGAAAAAATGCCGGCAACTAATAGATTCTAGAGATTTTTTTTCCAACACCAATTTTAAAGAAGTGTGTGAATGGAAAAATTAGTTTCTGAGAATTCAGATAACATCTGCATTAATATGGTATATTGTAAGGATCATTAATGTTCAGAGTATATTATCAGGTGTTTTCTAATGCACTTTTGATGAGCTGTAATGATGCTTGCTGTAGTGTTTTTTCATCTCTACTCTCCCTCCCATTTTTTTCTGCTTGATTGTAATAATGACTTAACCCAGGTGGTAGACTCTATCCAGAAAGTGCCCAAGGGAAATATTATTCCCTAGTACCAGCAAACATCACAGATAGTCATTGAGTTCACTATGAAGTTTCCTCAGGAGGGAAGATCTTGGATCTCCCCTTGGGTATCTGGACCTGCCCCACATTTGCAGTGTAATAATCTGGCTTTGGGATGAGATGGAGAAATGGCAGAGAGAAACAAGATGAAAAATGTAAGTGGAAGGGAAGGAAAATGACTTTTGAAATGACTGCTTTTTGTTAGAATATAACTAGTTGTAGAATAAGCTCCTGGAAAGTATTTGGATCATTTTGAGATTATTATTAAAGAGCACAGTGCAGTTTCAATTGACAAGGATGAGTGCAAGGATAGAGATTCTTCCCTTTGGATATCTCAGGGTATTGGTTGGTTATGATCCTGCTAGAAAATACTTGTTTTTTGGATATGACTGGTATTTGTCCTTAATATTTGTCTTTTGTAGCTCTCTTAATCTGCATTATCAGCCAGGAAATGTGTTTTAAAGCTCTGCTTCCCTGGTCCTTGTTATGCCACCCAGTTGCACAGAACAGCAAGCTTTAAATAAATGTCAAGGATATGCTGTAGTTTTGTCAGGTAGACAAGGTGCCTAAAAGTGAAAAACTGAAAATGCAGGCAATGGTGATAGAAAAATACTACACATGCTTTTCAACTGAGCAAAGTCTTTGTAGTAGTGGGTGTGCAGAGTGTCTGGTATCACTCACTGTGTGCCCTTAGGATTTACTGGCAGTAGCCAGCACAAGCTCCACAAGCAAGAGTAAATAACACTGATTGTTCAAAAGATGGTCTCCTGTAAGTTTACCCAGGTTTACATGCATGTGAGAAGAAGGGGCTTCTTTGTTTTCTTGTTTTTTCCAAATCTCTGTTTCATTGTGTGTAGAAGAATTCAAAAATAAAGTACCCAGGAAGAAAATTATGCTGTTAGGTTGCTTTTGGCTATGTTATATTGAAAGCTATACTTTGCAAATGTAATCTGTAGCAGCAAACGGTGTACAAAGGAAAAGGAGTCATGTTGTTGCACACAACGTTTTTCATTTTCTGTATAAAAGCTTGTTTAAATAATTTTGTGCCCTCCCCTTTTCACTGCCTTTCTTAGGCAGCTGAGTGCATGCCCCTGTCAGCCCAGGGCCATGCACATGGTGTGGGGGACCTTCACAGCAAAGGGGGCTGCAGGGAGGATCAGGCAGCTCCCCCAGCAGTGGCTGTTTTGCCTGGGACAGGTTTTCTTTGAGCTTGTACTTACTCTCTGAAATGCTTTGTACCATTTCTTAATCCACCCACATCTGCCCCCTTAATATTCTCCATGGATGGGGCAGGACTAGAAGGGCACTCTGCAAGTCTCCTAAAATGGAAATGAAAAACCTAAGTGATATCTGCCCCAAAACTGGTTTAGATTTCTCTTGGAAAAAAAAAGACGCTTTTTAGTGGTCTTTTGCTTCTGGGAGCATGGTTTCCCTCCCCAGTGAGATGCATTTTGTGTCAGCTGTTTCTATATTAAAAAAAGACTCCTGAAATAACTGCTTTTGGCTTGTCAGCATCTGGCAGCCCTCTCCTCCTGAAGCAGGCACCACCAAGGTCCCATGTGAGCAGCAAGGGCCCCTCTCCCTGCATGGCCCCTGCAGAGAGGGGGTGCCTGGGGTCACAGGTGGGGCAGCCCAAATGGATTGCACTGCGCCTGTTCTCATGTGCCTGGCCCGTGCTTGCACACCACGATTAAATTTCTGCTCTTGTCAGTCCATTAAACCTCCCAAAGTGATTTGTTCTCCCCAGAGAATCACAGGAGAGGGGGTGGGAAAGTAAAAAGAGAAAGGAGAAAAATAAAGAAGGGCTGGCAGGAGGAGAGGACAAACCAAAAATGAGTAAAACAGAGCTGCTGAATCCCATCGCCAAGTATTACATTATAGACTCCCAGTTTGGATATAAACAAAATGTTTCCTTAGAGCAGAACTGCATCCAAAACTTAAAAAAAATATTTTCCAGAGGTGAACCAGACGTGCTCTGTCCTGCCTCAGGAGCAGGAGGAGGTGACTCACCTCTGGCATCTCTCAGCCCCCAGCCCTCCCTCTGCTCATGGCCCCTTTGCAGTGCCAGCAGGAGGGTTCTGAGGGGTTGCTTGTGTTGCACAGCTGGGTTTGGGTGGTTCCAGCTGCCCAGGGCAGGTACCTGGCTGGCCTGGCCTCTGGCTGTGCTGCAGCTGCAGCTCTCACTGCTGCTGGGTGCTCTGTGCAGCTGCCATGTGCCTCGTGGCCCTGATGTGAGCAGCCAGCTTTGCTGGTGTATTTATTGTGGGGCACTGCTAAGCTGGGTGGGTTTTGCAGGCTGCTGGTGAGGCTCACACAGCTCAGTGTCACAGTGGCCACCACGCAGTGGCTTCCCTGAGTGACCCTCCAAGGGGGCTGAGCACAGAGCAGGACAAGGCTGAGTCTCTTGGTGGGTTTCAGGACACCCAGCTTCTTGGTTGTGAGGAGTCCATATGTCTTAAAATATCATCCAGCCAAATGAAACAAAAAATACCATGCCAAAAGAGCACAAATGTTGTCACCAAAGTTAATAGAAGTAAGGAAATTAATACTTATAGTTGACCTCCAATACCTAGGCACAGTGGGGTGTAGCAAGGAAGTAGTTAGAAAGGCACCATGGTGAGCCTTTGCAGTGAATTACCTTATTTTTATTAACTTTCTGACAACCTCGGTGAATTTCCTTTCTTTTTATGAAGTGATTAAAAAACCTAATCAGATCGTGTAATTAAAATATATAATTGCACAATCTCAGAGTTTTCATAATTACTGTACATGGTAAATATTGTTACCTGATAACACTTCGCACAAAAATTCTGATGAATTTGATGGTTAGGAGGTGTCTGATTTCCAGTGTTTGCAATGGAACCTTCTCCAATGGCACTAGATAGATTGTAAAATGTTTTAAAATGGAAACTATAGTGAAGCTCTAAAATAATGACTCAGTTGTCCTTTTTTAAAGCTTTTGTACATATTGGGCAGCTGGTAAGTGTTGACATGGTGTGTTTCTGTGCATTTATAATGGCTGTTTCCTTCATGCTCACACCTCTGCTTCTGTTTTGTTAGGCACCACCCACTGGAAAATGGGTGTTTTGATACAAAGCAACACAGTAAGAAAAAATATCGGATCAAATCCAGTATCTCAATTCCGGCCAAAGAACTGAATTAAAATGAAGTCCCTCTTAAGCCTGCGTACAGTAACTTCAGGGTAGACATGATATTGCAGCCTTCCTGATATCAGGTAGCTGGGAGACCCTGGACTATGGTTATGTTCATAGAAAATCCAAAGATGCAAAGTATGATAATCCTAAATAATAAGAAAATTGTTACCCAAAGACAAACAAACAAAAAAAGGTTGTATGTGTCTTTAAAATTAGCTGCCAGGTGTGAGGAAGCAGTTACTGAGTTTTCATTCATTTGTCCAATTTTGTTTGTTTTGGAAAAGTGAGATGGGCTAAAGATCTTATTTTAGACAGCAGCACAGTTCATTTGTGGTCAGAAAACACTTCTGTAATGAAAATTTTTGCCTTATTGACCAGAACTAAAATAAATTTTAGAAAAGCCTTGAGTAAACATGTAAATAATATGTGAATTGTGTCTGGGGAGCCTTGTTCTCTCACCTTCCTGTGGGAGACACCAGAGCTGCCCTGTCTGTGCTGTCAGGGCACGGAGCTTTGGCTGTGGCTCTGGGAAGGGCAAAACCAAACAGATTGCAGGGAGGTGGTGAGGGGTTTTCATTATTTAGGTATATTTAGGACAGTAGGCTTTCTGCAAATGAATCTGTCTGAGCTTTAAAACTCTTTGTGTTGTTTATGAAAACAATAGTTTTTCATTTCCATGGTGGGGGTGTGTATGTTGTCAGCCATTAATTGACTGGAGATGTTTTTTTAACACATCTGGTTTTGGAGGTACAAGTGTGTCTTTTAAACCTCTGGTGCCTGATTTCCCAGAGAGATCTTGGTTGTTTATTTTTTATAGAGTCTTTTGCTTTTTCTTTTTTGATTTTTTTGACCATTTTTCCTGTGCAGAAAATGTGCCCCTACCCTAAACATCCACCTCCAGCTTCCATCCATGTTTAATTTAGGGGATTCTTCTGTAGAAGGCCTGTACCTTCCTGTAAAAAGCCTTGCTGTACCTTTAGTGTCAAGATGTACTTTTGGAGGGTAAATTCAATCTCTCTCTCCCCACGGCCTCCTCATTCCTTTTACTGAGTTGTTTAGTCTATTAACATTCCCAGGTACTTTTTTGTCAGTATAACCAGTCCTCATCATGTGAGTAAAGTTAGAAAGTTATTGACTATAGCTTTTCCCATTATTTCATTTAATTCTCTGATATCAGTGCCAATGTCTGTGTGAGACTGCTCTCAAATGGAAGGAGTGCTGTTAGCGAGTTGTTGGGGAAACAGATATTTGTTTGCAAATGCCAAGACATTTGCTGTCCCTCTTTCTCTTCAGGGATAAATTGAGATGATTCAGTGTACACTCCAACCCTAATTTTAATGCCATTTAAACAAATAATTGTGCCCTGCACCTTTCCTCATTGTAAATTCACTCTCTCATGTATCTGTGGCCAAGGCACAGAGACAGTTACTAACTAGAATAAATCCTACAATTCACATTTTGTGAGAAAACCTGCATTGGTAGTTAAACAGAGCCATCTGAATAGAGAAAATGAGCACCTAGGACTGTAAACCAATTCAGGAGGAAGGTGTCTCTGCCACAGGGGACTTGGAGGAAGGTGCCCCTGTTCTGGTCTGTGGGCAGTGTGGTGCCTGCAGCTGGGGCTGGGAGCACAGCAGGGGTGGAGGGGAGGTTCCTGCCAGGCTCTGCATGGCTCCTGGCAGGAGGGCAGCAGGGCTGGAGGGGCTGTTGTCTCCTGCTTGGATTCGCTCTGGCTCCCCAGCTGCGCTCCCCCCTCCTGCCTGCCTGCACTGATGAGCATCCTCCCTACGGGAGGCTTTCTCCGGAGCATGGTCGCTGCTGACTGACAACCTGAGAAGCCTCTAAAGAATTTAGAGATTCTTTAAAGTCATTTAGAGATTCAAAAAGTCTCTCACAAACTTGTGGTGTAGGAGATGGGGCACAGCCTGGGCTGCTCTCAGTGCTGGGTACCCACAGGAGAGGGATATCCAGTGACATGGAGGTGCTTGCAGTGGGCACACAGGGCTCATCCCCTGCAGCCTGAACGGGGTCCCAGCAATGCTGGGCATGGGATCCCTCCTTGAGCTGCACCAATGGAGTTGGGAGCTCGAGGAAAAGAGACCTTGGCTGTTGCCACAGCTTTTCTTTAGAACACCTGCGAGCGCTGTCGCACGATTTGTCATCAGGCCCTTCAGTCAAAAGGGCAAAGATGTGTTGGAAGCAGAGAGCAGCTTTTGGTGGATAGTTTTGTTGTGTGGTGCAGTGCAAGTCCTCAGATCACAGATGCCGGGTCACTGACGGTTAAACTTGAAAGGACTCTCATGCAGCACATTTGTTGTAGGGAAACACTGGTGTACCGAGAGCAATCTTACCGGGTGGCAAATGCGTCTGTTTGCTTGCTCGCTTTAAAAGGCTCTTCTTGTTTAAAATGGTGGGTACTGTTAGGAAAAAAGAAGTAGCATTACCATACAGTGCAGAATACATGTCTCTCCTAGGCAAGCCATGCTGTTTGACTTTCATCTTGCATAGTAAAAAACCTATAGTTATTTTCTTTTTAAGCCTTTCAGTTATTTCTGTCAGGTATTGATAAGTGGAGAAGTTCCTTCCCACCTCTGTTTCATGCAGTTTCCCTCAGGCCAGTTACAAACATTGTGCAGATTCATGACCAATGTTTATGATAATCAGGAATGTGTTTCATATTCAACAGTGTGCTGTTACATTTGTGGGTGCTCTTTTTGAATTTTAATTAATTTCTTAAAAAGTGTTCACTAACAAACCCAAAGTCTTAACTAATTGTACTTTGCCCTAATGAGCACCATCCCTAAGCAATGGGAGATTTACTCAGCTGGAGCAAACCCCATTTCCACTCTTGGGTCAGATGGAGCTGGCAGCTTCTTCAGCTCCAGGGATACCCACTGGGATCACTGGGGCACACAGGCCCCTCCAAAACCAGGCAGATGCAGGCCTTGAGGGGCTGCACTCACCAGACATGGAAGTTGTGATATTTGCAAGTGCAGCTTCATTTCCATTCATGGTATTTGCATGAAATCTTAATTCTGAATTCACTAAAGGGATGGGAATACATGCACCTTTCTGAAAATATCTCTAATAGAACTGGCTATATCTCATATTTATGTCACTTGAATTTTGAGGAGTGTTGAGTAACTGCTGTTCCTATTGAATTCAATGGGATTGCTGTGAATACAAAACACATTTGGAAGTCAGAACAATAATGTGTGTGCATAGCTATAAAACAGGTTACTTGATACTGTTTGTCACATGTAATTTGCTTTTCTTCCCTTCTTCTTTGAAGGCAGTATAAAATCTGGATGTTGTTGGTTTTTACTGTTTGTTTATTGCTGAGTAATTTCAGCCAACATGTGTTTTTCAGCATTAAGTCTATTCATCATGAACATCAACCCATTGAGATTGAAAGTGTGTCCCAGTTTTCCCACCTAGATCAAAATGAGAGTCTGGAACTGCCTCCTTCTTTTTAACTTAACAAGCTGGTTTTATTTTCCTCTGCAACTTGCTCTAATAATGTGACTAGCTTTAAGTTTCTCAGGTTGGAAAGCTTGGTAGTAAAGTTCTGGGTAGGGCAGAGTATGAAAAATAAGGATTTTTCTCAGGTTTGAAGATGGCAATTGTCTTCTCTTCTACTGAGCACTGATGGAAAATACTAATTTAGAAGCAGAATTCTGTTCTCTGGAAAGTACTTATCATCTGTTAGAGACAGGGACTGCAAACCCATTTTCTTACAGGTCAGGTCACCACATAATAGCAGCTGAAGATCACATCACAGAAAGCCATCCTAGCAATGCAGTCAGTTCTGGTGACCTCAGCCAGAAGGCACAGAGCATTTTTGGTCCATTTTCTCACTTCTAGTGGTTCTTTTGGCTCACAGCTGATTCATTACAGAAGAGTGGAAACAGCTCTGCAGAAATGGAAAGGCCACTCTAGTATTCTCTACCAGCACAGAAGCAGATAGCCATTTGTCTTAGCAGTGACAGCAGATTATCAGAGAACTCTTGGCAAAGCTGTCTTTGTCCTAGTTTGCCACTGCCCCAGTTTTAAAGGCACTAGCTTCTCCAGACTGCTGCCCACACCATCAAAATGAGCTCTGACTTGATTCTGCTCAAGCTGAATATCCTGTGGGAAAAAAAGTGCTGCTTGTCCTTGTCAGTGCTGACTTCCAGGACTTGCTGCTCACTGTGCAGGATATGACCCTTAAATGAATTTTATGAATGAGCTAAATGGATTGTAATTGATGACTTCACTTGAAAGTACAATGTAAAATCATGAAAATGAACACAAGAAAACATTAAATTAAATCACAGCAATCTGGTCACTAGTGGAGAAAAGTCTGTCTGTCTTTACTTTCAGCTCTGGACTCAGTGAGTTTCTGCAAGTAGCAGCCAGTCTGTGTTTCTGGTGCTATGGATATGAACTGAGGGAAAGCTTGAGCTGAGTCTGTGTGACTGCACGTGCCTGAGGGTACTCAGCAAAACAGTCTGAGAACAGGTGCCTGCTGTATTTGAGAGCTGCCTGATCAGATGGGAGGGAGGAAATCATAAATCTAGGAAATTCATCTGATGCATTTCATCCCACCATAAAGGCTGTCCCACTGGCCACATTTCCACGAGCAGCTCAGTCTCAGGGGTGGGAACACCCTTCCTGCTAACAGCAGCACAACACAGGGAAGGGAAAACATCTCTGTACAGAGATGAGAAATGCATGAAGTGATGCAGGTATTGCACAGAGGCTGATGTCCTTCCACCGCTCTGGGCTGCATCTCTGGCTCTGCAAAGGGGCGGTGCAGGGCCCAGGGCTGGCGCCACTTGTGCTGTGACGAGGGCAGGCTCTGCAAAGCTGCTGGGAGGGCTGCTCACATCACTGCAGCCACCCTGCTTGCATCCCTATGCTTAGATAAAAAAGAAACTCTTAACTGCTGTGTGTTGTCTCTTTGTTTTGCATAATCAAGTGTTGAAATCGTGATAAATGTTGACATCAAGTAGCCAGAAGTGCAGAATATAATTGTGTAAGGCCAATGGGGTCATATGAAGTTTGTGCTCTGGCTAACATAATATGTAGAAATATTACTAACAATTAGCATAAGTATTGCCATTTATTATAACTAATTTTACAACTAGTTATTATAAGTAATAATTATTCTACTAGGATTTTTTTCCTGAGGGCTTTGTCATTCCTAATGTTTGAAAGTTGTAGATGTTGTAGCTGAAACCCTAATTCTGTAATATTCTCTCAATGTGACTGTTGCATCCATGTGCATCTGTGTGACTCCATATACAGTTTTGTTCTTTTACATCTGTCTTACAACGTGCCCTTTTGCTAAATGCTCTGTAGGCATCAAAGCAGGCAAGAATGACACAGGACCCTCTAGGTAGCAGGGTAAGCAGAAGCAGCAAGCTATTAAGATCCTCCTGTTATTTCATTGATGATTTTGTAAGTATCATCTTTTAATCTCATTTAAAAAAGACTGAATGTGCATTTGAATATTTCTAAGGAGAAAATTGCTAAGAAAAATATATATATAATCCTACCATTTTGGTAGGAATAGGGTGAGTTATTATTGATTCACAGAGCACGACAAAACATCACTGCATGAATTAGCAAACAGCTGTTTCTAATTTGAGTTTAGAACTGTACACAGAGGAACTTGTTTTAGTGTTCACTCCTTTCATTTATAATGAATTTTAATTACCGCTACAGGTGAGAAAAATGTAGAAACAAGCTTGTATCTTGTGGAAGAAACAAAGGAGAGACAGATGCTAACAGATTTACAGTCTGTGATAAAAGGAATGTTTTGGTACACTTTACATGTAATTAGAGTGCAGCTGTTTTCAGTCCCAAGTCCATGATGCACAGCAGAATATAGTATCTGCTGCTTTTCCAAAGGGAGTAAAGAAAAACAGTGATTCAACTCTGAAAGCATTTAGTTTATTCCTAGATCTAACATAAAACTTTCTCCTCCAGCCCTATTATGCCATTTATCGAAGCGTGAAATAACTGACTTAATGATATGATAATTTTTTGTTACCAGTAAAATAGACTGTTTGACATAAGGAAAAATAATGTTAAAAATAACATTTTATCATCTGCTCAGAATTATGGATCACCCTGTCGATGGTCATTACTGAGCTTTGATATCTCTGCTAATGGGAGACAAGGGCTCTGGCATGCATTACTCTGCCTTAACAAGTTTCTGTATATCAGCTAAGCTTCAATAGACACCTTTGTGTGTACTTTTAACTTGAAGTATAAAAAAGACTAATTAGATGTATCTTTGATCACTACAATAAGGTTTAAACAAAGACAGCAAGGTTTAAACTGTCTGTGTGTAACAGTTTATCTGTGGCAGACATCCCAGCAAGTTTAATGTTTGAAATTCTGCACTACATCTTGTGCTGATTTTGTATTCTAAATACAAAGTTACTCTCTGCATGAGAAAAAAAATCAGATTATATATACTTTCCATTATGCCAGACGTCTTCCTTGCTTTTTTAAAAAAATCACTATAAAATGAATTGCAGTACAAAGCTGAGAAAGTGGGAAAAGAGTCACTAACCTTTGGTAATTTAGTCCAACAAAAATGCTTACCTCATAAGCATGGGATTAGATATAACTGAATTTTTCTCAAGTCAGAGATAATAATGAAAGCAATGCCTGTGGTGCCACTTACATTAGCACCTCTTAGACTTTTATCCAATTTCATGTTTGTTTTGAACATTTTATACATACAATACATACATACATACATACATATATACATACATACATACATTATATATATAATAGCATAGTGCCTTCAAACACGGAACTCTGACCTGTTTGGTGAAGAAGCTGATGTCACTGAAGTGTGAAGCTCTGTGTAGAGTTCTTCAGAGCAGTGTGGATTTCCCAGGCCCTCCTCCCTGCTTTGGCTAAGGGTGGGTTAAGCAGCTCTAGGGCACAGTTGCATGATATTTTTTGAGGAATAATTATAAATAAGTTGCAGAAATCCTCCTTCTCTCATTTAGTGAAGTGTGCTTGAGTGTGCAGTAGTGCTGGGTGTCAGTCCCTGCCCAGCAGTGACAGTGCCATTCGGAGCTAGATGCAGTGTCAGTGTACAAGGACTTGCATTGCCACAAGGACTGGTGGGTCACAGTCCATTATTGCCTTCTGTGACACAACGAACAGAATTGTTCATTGAAGCTAATAAGTGCATAAAAAATCGAGTTTGGAATATTATTGGTACTTCTAATTATTTCTTATAACTGTGAAGGAAATGTGCAGGAAAATAGGACTAAACACTGCAACAAAATAATTAAGCAAAAAGCAGTCACAGTGCACTGAAAATGTTGAGCTTAAAACATTTGCTGTGTAAACTTGATTTGCATTCTTTCACACCAGCACTGCAGTGTAAATGAGCAGCGTATGCTATGTGAGGTTCTTACTATAATCCATTGTAATGATCTATCCCTGGCTTTAATACATAGTGCAGCAATGCAAAATTTACTGTAACCAGTGCTGAGGATTTGTCAGTCCTCAATCTCTGTGTTTTATTCTCATAGTTAAGCATCTGCAATAATAATAATTATTGAAATTGATAGCATTTCTATTGGACTTTCCATCTGAGGATGTCTCAGGGTTTTCACAGCGATACAGAAGTAAGCCCTACAATTTGCCCTTGAGAAGCAGATGGCTTTTTGCTATTATGGAGATGAGGAACTGAAGCACAGTTCACAAGCGTGTCTTATGATGCCAAGCTTGCAAGCTTGTTTACAAAAGTTGCTTTTTTGGGTGCAAGAATTGCATCAACTCTCAACAGCTTAAAGCATTTTCAGTGCTTTGACCATCTTTAACTTGTGTATCATGGAGGGACTCAGAGAGAACCTGAAGTCTGAGCTTAAACAGCAATCTTTCCTTCAACAATCAATTTTGTGGGGTTTTGTGTTTGTTAATTTAAGTATTTCTCTTGTGTACTAGCTCTGTGCTAGAGGAATAAACCTGACAGAATAAGATCACATTCTAAATCTGACCTCCTTGCTTTATTGTCCTGTATGGAGATGCCTTCTGGGCTCAGGAGGGGAGTCCTGAAGATGTTTCTTTGGCCAGACCTAGGATTTTTGTGATGCCTGGGGCTGGTTGTGCAGGCTCTCCTGAGCCCTGTGGTGCTCAGTCCGTGCTGGTGGCACTGGGAGGTGCCCAGGCCACACTGCAGCGTGCCTGGGCTGTGCAGGGGTCACAGGGGCCCTGGGGAGGAGCCCCGAGCTCCCCACGCCTAGGGCAGACAGAGTGGGGGATTTTTCAGTGCAGGGGGACCCAGTGATACTCTGCTGGTGAACAAGAGCTTTAGGCAAGGACGAACTTCAGGTCCAGGCCAGCAAATGTGGTCTCTGTGCATGTGTTTTGTTCTTGAAAGGAAAAGGAGCCAGCTGGGGGTAGCCTGGGTTTGTGCACTTCCTGCCCAGGAATGTGGCCCCCAGGGCTGGGGGAGCTCAGCTGGGGAGCTGAACAAGAAAATGGAGCTCTGCTCAAAGTTCAGCAGGAGTGAACAGTCTCCAGCTACCTGTGGGCAGGGAGATGGGAAGGTGTTTGCAGGGATTGTGAAATTGTGTCTGGTTGATTATATTTCTATTAGCAAAATAACTCTGGAATAATAGATATATCAATGTCAGCAGTGTATGCTGAGATGGCAGTGCTGCTTACTCCTGGCAATCTGTGATGAGCCATTTGTCTCCCTTCTAAGAGAGACCACATCTTTTTAAACTTCATTTTATTGTTTCAGCTTCATGAACATGTCTCTGAACTTGGCTTGTGTTATCTGGAAGATAAATAGAGAATGAAGTATGATTTATACTACATTTTGGCCAAATTGTTCTTCTTAGAAGGAAAAATGCATTTATTGAATGCATTGAGGCTGGAATTAGCTCCTCACTGATGATGATAAATGCTTGCAGTCCTGTAAACGTGCTGAACATTAAGTTGCTAAATTACTGTACCACTTTAAGATTGATTATCAAGAATGGCCCTTTAAGCTTCATGACCTGCACATATATCCTGAGGACTACTGGCATCCTGAAGCTTCCTTAATGCTCTTTTTTTTCCTAATTAAACTTTTTATTGAATTTTCTTACCCTTTTAATACTTGTTTTGATTCTCTTATGCACATATGACAAAAGCCTTGCACCAGCCATGTGATTCTCTATTTTAGAACAGTCCCACTTTGCAGGATTAGCCATTTTAATGACTTTAATCTCCTTTTTGAAAGTGATTTTTCTCATTCTGCTACATTCCTTTGATTGCATTAATGTAGAATTATTATTCTAACCATCTTTGCCAGACATGTCATACCACACCTAAAATATATCTTCCCACTAAAATATTACTGTGGTAGAATACCTTAGAATTTTCTCCTCAGTTCATTATAGGTCTTTTCTTCAATTTAATATGGCAAGTTAAAATTAACAGGGCCATTATTCATTCATTCCATAAAGAGATTAATGATAATGAGTTTTCCCTAATTTCTTCAGTTTAGGTGTTCAGTAATTTAGTATCTTGTTAGTAAGAAATCTATGTAGGTTGTTTCTGGTGCTTAAAGTTTCTTCTAAAATTCTTTTTGATCTGTAAAAGTATGAGAAAATGCTGGAATAAAAAGAATCAAGCAATTAAACATGAAAATTGGTAAAAGGTCCAACTGAAGCTAACAAAAGGAAATAATCTTTGCATTCTATGCAAACACTTCCATTTTATGACAAATCCAGCTTTACAACCTGAGAAATATAATTTTTTAAAAATCCAAATTATATTAGCAAAGGCTTTGTGTTTCACTCACAAAGTAATACTAATACCAGCTTTCTTTGATTTTGTTTTCTGAATAGCCCAATATGTTTGAAGAGCAGCAGCTGGAGGGGAACTGGCTCTATTTATTTGAATGTTAGACTGTGTTGTGAGGTAATCTGTTCATTTCAGAGGAAAAAGAGACTTTCTAGAGATTTGTTCAGTTTGCGTGGTGGGCCAATGTAATGGTTGGCATACGTGCATATGGATGTAAATAAGTGAAAGCAGTTGGCCCGGCCTGTGTTAGCCCTGGATTTGGCCCACGGCAGCTCAGGTTTCCAGCCGAACAATGGAGCTTTATTCGGTGGCGGCGTTTGGAGCGCTCGGCCTCTCTCGGCGCGGCCTTTCCTGTGTGCGCGCACGGCGCGGGCAGCCCGGCTGCGAGAGGGGATATTTCCATGCACGTGTTTCCACAAACATTTCTGCAAACAGACACGTAAAATTATTATAATTACAGCCAGTAAACCCGAGCAATAACTAGCAAATGGTGGGGTGCTTTTCCTCGTGTTGTTTTTCTCCTCTCTTCCCCTCTCCGTAGACAGCAGCAGCGGCACAAACGCAACATGTGCTGCCCTAGTTCAGGCCCAGCATCCCCCTCGTGCTCCCCTTTGTCTCCTTGCCCCTGGAGGAGCCCAGCTGGTGAGAGGAGGGAATTAGGCAGCCCTGAGCTACCGGCACCTCCCCGGGGCCCCTAATCCGGGCGCTGGCAGCCGGCTGCCTCTTCCCTCCGACGGCCCGTGGCCGCAGCTCCGTGGGGACGGAGCCCCGGATCCGGCTGGCGGCAAAGCTGGGGGTGGCGGGGGCCGGGGGCTCCCCGGGGGCTCCGCAAAGCTGTGCTGGCAGCGCGGTGGGCGGCGGAGGTGGCTTAAATTGGGAACAGGAGGCTTTGTTGCAGCTGCAGAGAGAGAGCCGTTCGTGGTGGGGGGAGTGAAGCCTGAGAAAAGTTTACATAAAAATCAGGAGCTCCTTGTCTGTGTTTTAGGCTTGGGCTCCGCCGGATTTGGAGGAGCTAGTTGAGCGCAAAGACCTTGAGCATCTTGGAAGCGCGGATGCTCGCTGAGAGTCGAGGTGCATTTCGGGAGCAGGAAGAAGCAGTTCTCGGTGTCCAGCATCGCTCTGGAGCAGGAGGTTTAGACAAACAGGGGAGCTGAGCTCTGGGGAGCAGGGGGTGCAGAGAGCAGACGCCTGACCTGGAAAATAGACACCCCCATCGCGCGGGAAAAGTTGTTTGGGGTGTGCTTATTTGGTTTAGTTTTTTCCAGGGTCGCTGCTCTCTTTCTTTACCTGGGATGAAAAGCAGGTGTTTGCCAGAGCTGACGGTGCTGCAGGGGCTGCCTGGTGCGGGGGTGATGCCCTCATTAGCCGAGCCCTTCTTTGAGGCCTCCTCACCCTACTTGTGCCTTCTCCGCCTGGAGACTCTGCATTGGCAGGCACGAGGAGTGTGCGTGTGGCAGCCTACACACACAGTCGGGGATTTTTTTATTGGTTTGTTTTAGTAAAAACTGAAGTATTTAAAACATTAAATGTTTTATAAGGATGGTGTGTCTCGAGAACCGGCTCCTTTTTGGAATCTCCAAATGTTTGCATGGTCAGCGCCTTCCATCATTAACAGGAACTTTATTTTGGCTTCCTTCTGTGGTTTAGTTTGATATCGGACTAGTGGCAGTTATGTTTCACTCAGCATCTCTGCATTTGTTGGAATTAGGATACTTGAGCTCACTCTCTTCTGTTTCTTGTTAACAATTCTGTTAATGAAAGCTGACAACATTTTATGTATTTTTCCTAAAATGACTGTGGCGCTGCTGGAGTTGGTGCTGTGTTTCTATATGGTAATATGGAATGATAAGATATTTTTCAAAGCTTCATATTGAGTAAAGGAAATAGTTATTAAAACAGACGCTGGGCCATTTTTAGTTTATCCTGAACTTGATTCATTTGTGATGTGTAAAGATCTCCAGTGGTGATTTTTCTGGGCTTTAAAAAAATTTGATTTGGTAACAAGAGAGAAACATTACCTTTCATACAAGCAAACATGGTAATGGTGCAGATCTCTTCTGATTTTCTTGAGCTCTCTCAAATCTGATGCTTTTATTTCACCTAGATGTTCAGCTCTGCCTTTGAGCAGCCTTTCATTCTGTTACAGTTTTCAGACAGAACTGAAGGATTTTTTTAATGGAGACATTACTTAAAATCATCTTGATGTAGCATTTAACAGACCCACAAATTCACAGGTGATCACTTAACACTGTAGCTTTCTGAAGTGTTTGTATTGCTTCATTGCACATTGTGTTTCGCTTTCTTTATTCATTGTTTATTGCTTTACAGTACAGTGAGCAGGTGTTAAACCTGCTAAAGAAAAACGCTTTTTATTAACACTATGTGTTGGCATATTTGTGAATTATGTGTACAAATATATTTTTATTTCTCTTTCTCAAACCTCCTTTCAAATTCAAGAGGGTTTATTGGGGGTTTTTTTGAGTTGATTTTTTTTTTTAATGCTGTAGTAGCAGAAGCCCATAGTGTTGTTGAGAGCTTTGTCCTTATTTCACAGATGCACTGGGAATTGTTTTTAATCTCCTTTCTGCTTTCCCATTACAGATGGTGATGACGACCCACAACTCTCCTGGGTGGCTTCATCTCCCTCCAGCAAAGATGTTGCATCACCCACTCAGATGATAGGAGATGGGTGTGATCTTGGCATCGGGGAGGAGGAAGGGGGGACTGGCCTGCCGTATCCCTGTCAGTTTTGTGATAAGTCCTTCATTCGCCTGAGCTACCTTAAAAGGCACGAGCAGATCCACAGTGACAAACTACCTTTCAAATGCACCTACTGTAGCCGGCTTTTTAAGCACAAGAGGAGTAGGGATCGCCACATAAAGCTTCACACAGGGGATAAAAAGTACCATTGCCACGAATGCGAGGCTGCGTTCTCCCGCAGCGACCACCTCAAAATCCACCTGAAAACCCACAGCTCCAGCAAACCATTCAAGTGTACTGTGTGTAAACGTGGGTTTTCATCCACCAGCTCATTGCAGAGTCACATGCAAGCTCATAAAAAGAACAAGGAACATATGGCAAAGAATGAGAAAGAGGTGAAGAAGGATGATTTTATGTGTGATTACTGTGAAGAGACGTTCAGTCAGACTGAAGATTTGGAGAAGCACGTAATGACACGCCACCCACAGCTTTCCGAGAAGGCAGATTTGCAGTGTATTCATTGCCCTGAAGTATTTGTAGACGAAAACTCGCTGCTCTCACACATTCATCAAGCCCATGCCAACAAGAAACACAAGTGCCCTATGTGCCCAGAGCAGTTTTCTTCAGTGGAGGAAGTCTATTGCCACTTGGACAGCCACAGACAGCCTGACTCCAGCAACCACAGCATCAGCCCTGACCCAGTCCTGGGGAGTGTGGCATCCATGAGCAGCGCAACGCCGGACTCCAGTGCGTCGGTGGAAAGAGGTTCCACTCCAGATTCCACCTTAAAGCCTTTGAGAGGACAAAAGAAAACCAGGTCTGTTGACAGAGAGGATGGCCAGAACTGGTCTAAAGTTACTTACAGCTGTCCCTACTGCTCGAAGCGTGACTTCAACAGCCTTGCTGTTCTGGAGATCCATCTGAAGACCATTCATGCAGATAAACCTCAGCAAAGCCACACGTGCCAGATCTGCCTTGATTCCATGCCTACACTGTACAACTTGAATGAACACGTGAGAAAAGTGCACAAAAACCATGCCTATCCCATGATGCAGTTTAGCAACATTTCTGCCTTTCATTGTAATTACTGCCCGGAGATGTTTGCTGATATCAATAGCTTGCAGGAACACATCCGCATTACTCACTGCGGCCCAAATGCTACCCCTCAAGATGGCAACAATGCTTTCTTCTGTAACCAGTGCTCCATGGGCTTTCTGACCGAAGCTACCTTGACTGAGCACATCCAGCAGACTCACTGCAATGTAGGAAATTCAAAATTGGATTCCCCTGTCATTCAGCCAACACAGTCTTTTATGGAAGTTTATTCATGCCCTTATTGCACAAACTCCCCCATTTTTGGCTCCATCCTGAAGCTTACAAAGCATATTAAAGAAAACCACAAGAACATTCCTCTGGCACACAATAAGAAGTCAAAAGCAGAGCAGAGTCCAGTTTCTTCTGATGTTGAAGTCTCTTCCCCTAAAAGGCAGCGGCTTTCTGCAAGCGCAAACTCAGTGTCTAATGGCGAATACCCCTGTAATCAGTGTGATCTAAAGTTCTCAAATTTTGAAAGTTTTCAGACCCATTTAAAGTTGCATTTGGAGTTGCTGTTGAGGAAACAGTCTTGCCCTCAGTGTAAAGAAGACTTTGACTCCCAGGAGTCTCTTCTGCAACATCTCACCATACACTACATGACAACTTCCACTCATTATGTATGTGAGAGCTGTGACAAACAGTTTTCTTCAGTGGATGATTTGCAGAAGCATTTGTTGGACATGCATACTTTTGTGTTGTATCACTGCACCCTTTGCCAAGAAGTTTTTGATTCCAAGGTATCTATCCAAGTGCATCTGGCAGTCAAGCATAGCAATGAAAAGAAGATGTATCGTTGCACAGCCTGTAACTGGGATTTTAGGAAGGAGGTGGATCTCCAGATCCATGTGAAGCATAGTCACTTGGGTAATCCATCAAAGTCTCACAAATGTATCTTCTGTGGTGAGACCTTCAGCACAGAGGTAGAACTGCAGTGCCACATCACAACCCACAGCAAAAAATACAACTGCAAGTTTTGTAGCAAAGCTTTTCATGCCATCATCTTGCTTGAAAAACACTTGCGGGAAAAACATTGTGTTTTTGATGCTAGCGCTGAGAATGGTACAGCTAACGGCATGACCCCAACAAATAAGAAGACAGAAGGGGGAGATATCCAGAATATGTTAATGAAGAATCCAGATACTTCCAACAGTCATGAAGCCAGTGAGGATGATGTGGATGCTTCTGAGCCCATGTATGGCTGTGACATTTGTGGGGCTGCCTACACTATGGAGGTCCTCCTGCAGAACCATCGTTTGAGAGATCATAACATCAGGCCTGGGGAGGATGACTGTTCTAGGAAGAAAGCAGAATTCATCAAAGGTAGCCACAAGTGTAATATCTGCTCAAGGACCTTTTTCTCAGAAAATGGCCTGAGGGAGCACATGCAGACCCATCGAGGCCCAGCTAAGCACTACATGTGCCCCATCTGTGGGGAACGCTTCCCATCGCTCCTGACCCTGACGGAGCACAAAGTCACTCACAGCAAGAGTTTGGATACGGGGACGTGTCGGATCTGCAAAATGCCACTGCAGAGTGAGGAGGAATTCATCGAGCACTGCCAGATGCATCCAGATCTCAGAAACTCCCTCACTGGCTTTCGCTGTGTTGTCTGCATGCAGACGGTCACCTCTACCCTGGAGCTGAAAATTCATGGGACGTTCCATATGCAGAAATTGGCAGGAAACTCTGCAACCTCATCGCCTAATGGCCAGGCCTTGCAAAAACTCTACAAGTGTGCGCTGTGCTTGAAGGAGTTCCGCAATAAGCAGGACTTGGTAAAGTTGGATGTGAACGGCCTTCCCTACGGCCTGTGTGCTGGATGCATGACCAGGAGCACCAATGGACAGTCTTCCAGCTTGACTCCACAGGAGGTGAACGAGAGGCCCTGTGGCAGCCTGAGGTGTCCAGAGTGTAGTGTCAAATTTGAAAGTGCTGAAGACTTAGAGAGCCACATTCAGGTAGACCACCGAGACCTGACACCTGAGACCAGTGGCCAAAGGAAAGGTACCCAGACGTCCCCTGTTCCCAGAGTAAGTACAGCTGAACTTTAAAGTATCTGAGGGATAAAATGTAGACCTTCAATGTGAGAACTAATCTGATATTATTATTTTCTTTTTTAAATTGAAATTGTCACTTTTATCAAATCCCTTGTGCTACCAAAAAATACCTCAGCAAAACAAGAGGAAGAGTAGAGTAATTCACATAGAACAATCAGAAGTTTCTCAGCCTCTCAGGCACCTTGATTCCTAGAAGGAGCACATCAGATTTTTTATCTCAGAATTGCCCTAGATTTACCAACAGAGAGCTGAGACTCTTGGGCAGTGGGGATTGAGTTTGTCCATGTTCTGATTCTATTGAACTGGCTGTTTTGGAAAAGCTGGGATAGTTTAATGAACAGTCGAGATGCTGAGTACCCAAAACAATAAAAAAATCTAAATCTGTCATATTTGAGGAATGAGATTATTACTTACCAGGAAAATAATAATGAACAGGAGGATATAGGAACCTGTGAAGGAAAATGTAGTGAACTCCATCCTACCCCCCAACTTCTTACCTAAACCAAATCTCTGTGCTAAAAAGCTTGTCCCTAGGAATGTCTGTCAGAGTGAACGTTTTGAGGTTACTTGGAGGTCTGTATGCATTTGTGTGAGCTTGTTTGCATGTGTGTATGATTTTAAAAGTGATTTTAGAAGAACCTGCTTCATGGCCCTTGTGTAGGGCCCAGTAGGGGATAAGTAGTTTCTCAGCAAATCTGGACGTTGTCTAATGCAGATTACATAAAAGTGTGCTGTCCTTGACTTTTTGCAGATAGCCTGCTTTCCTATTCCTTAGCTTACAAGTTACTCAGGAACATGCAGATCCAAGTAAGGTTCCAGAAGCCTACTCAGGAGATTAATATCATTTGCAGTTTATAGTCTTTTAAAATTATTTGTTGACGTTTTGGTTCAAGAATGGGCCAAGTCAGTCCTTCCTCTGTCAGGAACAGATGGAATGAGAAGTGGATTTTGGAAATCTTCTCAGGAGACCAACAGCAGACACATCCGAGTATTGATATCATCTGACATTTTTAATTAAACATGATGGGGTGAGATTTTCAAAAGTATCTAAGGAAATTAGGCACCCAACTCCTAATGAATAATTCCAGCCGTAGATGCCTGTTTATGTCAATCTGCTAATTAAAGCACCCACAAACACATCTTACTGAATTAAAAGCACCTGAAAATACCATCCATTCAACTAGAGCACCAGGGGCTTGGTTAGTAAGAGAGGGCCCTAAGTATGTCCTGAGGACGTGGGCTGAGGTGCCTCCAAGGGAGCTGGGGCAGGAATTTGGATCCCTGCTCCATGTGGGGCTGTGTAGGGCAGCACGGCCATGCTGGAGCTGTGCCCCAGTCCAGCCTCCTGAGCCAATCCCACAGAAAGCTTGAGTTCTTTTCTGGTCTTGTCTCCTTTGGTAAAACCACTGGATATTGTTCCCTTTGGGTGTGACTAAGCCTCCAGGCACACAAAAATAATTTTGCAGAAGAATGAGCAGTGGAAATATCCCAGCTTTGGTGTGATACCTAGGTCTGGCTAGGTCATTGTCCTTCTTTCTCCTCAGGACTTTATTTTCTTCTAAATTCTTGAAAAATAATTCTATTCTATTAGGTAGGACTAATTTGTATTTCTGCACCTATGGAATTACCTTTCCCTTCCTTATCAGCTAGCAGAACACATTGCCATTTTCTGTCTTATTTCTTGCTTTAACTCTTTCTTTTCAGTGACAGCTTCCATACTTGTTATACTTGTTCTCTCAGGGGAAAATTTTAAGTTCTTCAATAAGGTAAATGCTTTGAATGTCATCCCGTGAGGGAAGTTCTGAATTTCTTTGTAGAAGATAATGAAAAATCTGCATTTGTGATGATGGCAAATGGTACCTTACTGGTGTCTGTGGCCTGCACATATGCTAATATCAGAGATAAGCATCCCAGGAATATATATATTGTTATTAGGAATAATTAATTATCTCATCCTTCATTATAGGTACAAGACCTGAATCTGATATCAGTTCACTAGAAAACCATTGGTGTTTCACTCAGGGTTCTGAAGGCAATGAGTGCCCTTTGTGTTTGCCTAGTAGAGGGATTTTCAAAGAATTATACTGGCTTTTAAATGGTGATACATCTCTGCATTCAAGAACAGTGTTTACTTAACTTCATTGACTTCATAGAAAAGCTAAGCAAGTCGAACATGAACTCTCTTGTCATCTTGTTAGTGTGCTGGGTAAAATACCCCTTTAATGGAGCAATCTGCAGTGCACAGTGCCTGTAGAGTGATCTGCACGTGCTCAGAGAACAGCTACTTCTTTCCAGCTCTTGAATATTTCTACATTTCATTTTTTAAACAACTTATTTCTTTTTCTTTCCTTAATACAAAAGCAGTTGAAGATTAGGACAAGATGCAGTCAGAAGGATCATACAGGTAGATTAGATTTTTATGTGGTGGGTATGTATTTCAGAGTAAATAAGAATAAGCCGAATGAAATCCAAGTAAATGGAAAAGATGATAATAACATATAAAATCTGTAACTTCTTTCCATGTCAGAAGTTGCCCCACCAGCCATTATTTACTTTTTGATAGAAGAGGTGAGTGTGGAAACCTAAAGGAATTTCAGGGAAAAAAAAAACCTTAAATGACGATTTAACCCCAAAGTGAAAGAAAGGGAGAAAATAAATATTAGCCCTTGATGAATAAAGAGTATCTGGGAAGAAAAACAGAACAGAAGAAACTGAACAATTCCTTTATACTGGAGGTATTTAAGTTTGTGTATATATGCAAGTGTCTATAGCACCACAAACAAAGTATGATCATTTTGTTATATTTTGTTTTGGTTTTTTACTATTGAATTAGTTGAGGTTTTATTCTGAAGATCAATAGGAGACAGCTAGAGGAGCATTGAAAAATACTCAGAATTGCTTGGCAGGCTTGTTTTTTTAATCCATAAGAATGAAAAAAAGCACATAACCCTTGAAAATCTTGCTGTATTCTGTCTTCCTCACATTTTTAGTATGGCCCACAAACAGGAAGAAAACCTGTCAATTGATCATGCTTGTTTCTGGAATGCCTGCCTAGGATCCATTCATGTTCAACAAGACAGATTTCCAGGCATAGTTTCTGCAGTGTGTATGTGGCAACATCCTCTTTGGAGGATTTGTTGTTAGGAGTTTTAAGACAAGTCAATGGTCTTCTGCAAGAGACATCACTAAGAGGAATAAATAAAATACATCTTAGTAGTAAAAGATTCCTCTAACATCCATTTTTGTTTCATTTGTATAGTTTTCTCTGAGCTGTTCTCTTTGGAGAGGCCTGAAAGTGTTTTTTCATATGAGCATCACAGATAATGATATTATTCCAGTATCTGACACAAGTATAGTTCAAGGTCTTTTTTATATTACACTAAGATCTCATCATAGGTGATGCTTCCCTGTTTTTCTGAATATCTTTCTGTGTTTATCACCTTCAGTTCTGAATATATTTTATTAATTCATTTCCACATGCCTTCTAGAGGAATATGCATATTTTAAGAAACATGACTAATTGTTTGGTACTGAGATTTTTCATTTCCTAATACTGCAAAGCCACATTTCAAGTCACATTCTCTTACACACATTTATCTTTATTTTATACCACAGGTGTCATGAAAAATATTTGTTTAGCGTTGACAGTGGCAAATGTTTAGACTTCCATTTTCATCTTGAATGGGGTTACTATTTTTAGCCCACCTAGGTTATTTGGAATGAAGAAGCAAAGGAGGTAGCATAGAAAGTTGGAAGAATAAACCCTATTGTGTTCCTTTATTCAGTTTCTTTTCTCCTGCACACTTTCTTGGACTTGGTTCCTTCTCTTTGTTCTCCCCCACAACCCTTCTCTTCCCTTGTAAATCCACTTGAATGGAGGAATATTTTCTTTGTGGAGCAGGAAACTATTTCCAGATTTAAAGGAGGATAGTCTGGAAAACCCATGGGAACAATAGATACTTCAGAAAAGAAAACAGAACCCTCTGTTGTTATTACTACAATTGTGTGCCAAGACTAGAATTAAATATCTTACATTTGTGGGGAATGAGCTCTCAGCTAAAGGCCTTCTCATCTGGTCTCTCTTATCACCTAGATTTCATCACCTAGACTCTGTTAGCCCCTCAGAGTGTGGGCACCTTCAATGTCACCACTTGTGAAGATAAAACTTTACAAAAAGATCCATTAATAATGCTCATAAAGCAGAAAAATAATAGTAGAAGATCATATTTGGTACCACAACTAATTATAGTTGTATTAAAACTAGTGCTCTCCATTTACAGAAAACAGAAGGATGTTTTGGGACATTCTTTTAAAGGCAATTATTAGTGGCCCAAAAAATCAGCTCTTCCACCCCTTACATATACACTTGGGTGCTAATCTAGCTGTTGTTATTTTGAGACCTGTATAGGCCATTTATTAACCTCACTCCAAGTGGGGCACCCTGTCACAGGAGCCATCACCTTGCTCAAGCTGCTCATGTGCATGCACAGGTCCCAGCTGAGGCTAAAGGCAGCACAGAGAGGAAGTCTCAAATCTGCTGAGGGCTCCTCATGCCCACCAGAGTGTTTTATGAGATTGTGAAATGGTGTGGAGGAGTTAGCACTGGGTCTGTGGGTAAACAAAGACATTCTGTCTCCAGATCTGTTAGTAAGTAGCTTTCAGAAGCATCAAAATCAATTAAAAAATGAATCATTTGTCTGTGTTAAATATAACTTTGAAGGTTTGAAATAGAGTCAGGATGAAATACTGTCCTCTAGCTGGTTACTGAGGGAACCCTCGTAGCTGACATCAGCATTGGACAAGGCACAGAACTTAGCTTTGAAGTTTTAAGGAAGAGGAAGGCTTCGAGTTTTAAAGGTGACTGTGTGACCACATGAATCAGTCACTCCCCAGTCCTATTTTGCTCTTTCAAGGTTTTTTGTGTTTTGTTTTGTTTTGAAGCATGTGTGTGCCAGTGTGTTTGTGAGGACATGTGTACGTACGTGTGCTGCGCTCGTCTGCCAGAACAGATTCCCCAGAAAGAGTGCTGCAGAAATCCAGCTGCTTTTCCATTAACAGCCTTGATTTCCAAATGGACTCCAGGAGGATACTTTCCTGAGCTGCCTAGGGATAGCTAGCCAATCCAAACTATTTCCTTTGCTATGGTTGGCTGTGTCAGCTTTCGGCCAATGGAGTATGGCCTTCTTCCTATTATCATGTTAATCACCCATTGCTGTTTTAGCCTAGAAAGCCCTGCCTAAGCAAAGGCACACTGGTACAGAATTCATGGAATATGCCTAACTTCCATGGTGCATTTGTTATTATGGTGTTACAGCCTGTTCATTAGCCTCCAGCAGGCTACCTTGTTGCCATTGATGACATGGGAAGTAGTTAAGCTCTTGGTAGCACCTAATTTGTTCTTTCCTCAGCAGGTGCTTGAGGAAATTGGATCCCATGCACAGAGGGGGTGACAGCAACTCCTCTGTTTAACTCAAAACTTCTGACTTATTACTGCTGTCCTAAAAATGGGGTTCTATACCTGGGTGTGAGGTGGAGGCTGAAGAAAAAGTAATGTGCATCTAAAAGTACACAAAAAGTACCCTCAAAACTATTTTCCTTCAAAAGGTTAACAGGGTGTCATTTACTGCATTGGGCTTCTCTGTGCTGTTGATTTGGGGTTCTCATCCATCCCTTGTGGCCAGCACACAGAGATTTCGCATGTTCTGCTGCCACCAGCTTTGGCTGTGGGATGCAGACCTCATGCTTGTGCCTAGTGGCAATTTTTGCAGTAGGAATTATTCTTCAGAAACAAGTAGGCACAAAAGGCCCAATTTTTTTAAATTACACATCAAAAAATGTGTATTTAGATAGCATATTCATATGCAGTAAATAAGCATGTACATCAAACCAAAGCACCATACTTCTGCTTTGGGAAATAAGAGTTTTTGCAAATGTACAAAAGCTTAGCCTTTGTGATTTTTGATCCTTTTTTTGTTGGTTTTTTTTCCCCTGAGTTGGATGTCCAACTTGTCAACATGCATTTTAATTTCTGCAAATGGGGCCTTGGATTTTTTCCTGCCACGTTGCACAAGTACACGCATCACTGTAAATCTGAGTGCAAACCCCATTTTCCATTTGAATAAATGGCTCATGTAATTGCCTCTTCACACTGTCTCCTGACTTCTGCAGCTAGGTCTCCCTCGTATGACTTTGAGATAAGAAAATAGAAGCAGATTGTACCAGGAAACAGTTATTTGTGGTAATGCAGTTTTTTCAAGATTTCTGATCAGAAACCAATACAAAATGCATTATTTCCTTCACAAAGGGTGGAATTTTTTGAGAAAGTTGATCTTACTCTGAAAACAGTTACTTTTCTGTCTTTTATTTCACTCTGGGGGAATTTACTGCAATGGGTTAAATGACAGGTGCAAACTCATTGTGGCTCAGGTACTCAGTCAGATTTTCAAGTAGTGTAATTTGAAATTTTTAAAGTTGAAATTAAAATTTCTCCTAAAGCAGGTTGGTAATTATAGATTGTGTTTATGGTCCCAGAAAAGCCTGGCCTGGGGATATATGGGCAAAAAAAGCCTCAGTGGAGGAAATTTGAAGCATATAACATGCTGTATTCATGATCACACTTGCCTTATGCTACAGTGCAGTTTTCTCTAATCTCTTTTTGGTTATTGAACAGAAAAAGACCTATCAATGCATCAAGTGCCAGATGACCTTTGAGAATGAGAGAGAGATACAAATCCATGTCGCTAACCATATGATTGGTAAGACATTCTTTACACTAGGCCACTCATTGGCTGCTTGTTTTTTGCTACTCTTTGACATTCACTATTCTAATAACTTGTTAATATTCATGCTGTAATTTATTTTTTTATTTTTCAAGGAAAATGATTTTGATGTAATGATTCTTCACTTCAAAGATTTTTAAATATGTGGTTATAAAAGTGTTACTGCTGAGCTTTTTCCTTATCCTTCTGAGTCCTCATGTAGCATTTTCATTTATATTGAAATCAAACTTTTGACAGTATCTTCCATTTGATAGCATAAATTTCTCTCTATCTGTGTAAAAAGTACTTGCCAGTTGTCAACCACTTAGGAGCAATTATGTTTCAATTTTGTATGTCATGACATTGAATAGATGTAACTGCTAGCATTTTCCCAGCTAAGTGTGGTGAATTCCTGAGGAACACTGTCAAAACAAAACACTTACAGAGTTATTTCAGTGGTTTTTTCTACTTTTCCCAACAATTCTGGACTTCAGAAAGTTCAGCTTTTCAGACATACAAATGTTTTAAAAATCAGTGCTTTCTGCCTTCTCTGACAGTCCTGTCACAGGAGTTAGTAAAAGCATTGTTGTCACCTGATGGGTTGTACTTCTGCTGCAGCTGTGATTGCTTCTCTGATGAGCACAAAGAAAGGTTTTTTCCTGTATGGACAGATGTTATAAATATATGTGTTGGCCCAAGAGGTCAGTTTATTTTGGTGCATAGCCCACAAGAAGATACTTACACATGCCACTGTAGCATGTGTTGGATGAGACCCTTCAAGGACCTGGCAGTGCTCTCTGTGTCTCATACTTTCCTATGCAGCATTTATCTCCCATAAGCATAATGGCTTTCCTTCAGCAATTTTACATTTAGGAAATTATTCTCCCATCAATTCTGCTATGTAACTCCTATTAGGTTTGAAGTGGATTATGCATAAATACCAGAGAGAGAGAGAAATGTGGACTGACACACTCTTCAAACCCCTACCCCCAAATGAAAAACATACATATCAGTCACAATCATTTTCATCCAAGAGCCAGACAGGAGTTTTAAGTTAATGTCAAGCAGGTTAAGATAAAGATATCTAAAAGTGTTTGCTTTTGTAGCAGGTGTTAATGTAATCTCTTGTTTGCAAGCTTGAAGAGTGAGATCCTTGTTAATTGGACCGTGGTGATTTCATGTAGCTCCCTCCTAGATTTTGAGAAAGAAGTCCTTAGCAAGCTTAGCACTTGTTTCAACTTAATTTGTGATCCAGTAGCTAATAAGTGATTTCTAAATACAAGGGTCATGAAATGCTGAGTTAAGGTTCTACTTGATTCAAGGGGAACTATTTTTTTCCTTTTGGAAAAATGTAATTTCTTCATTTTCCAGTAACTGATATGTGAAATTTATTTATGTACATGCCCATATTAGTGCTGTCTGGAATAATATACAATTATACACATGACCTTACAAAGTCCTTAGCACCATTGGAAAACAACAGATGTAGAAGGCATTGGAAGCTGTGAAAATTGTGGTGCTGTTATTTGTGAAAACTGTACCTATTGTTTCCTTGAAGCTGTACATTGGTTACTTTAATATTTGGAAGAATTCTATATAGTACAAAAGTGCTACAGGCCCAGTTCTGTACACCTAGAACATTGTAAATACCAGGGTGTGGTAAGAAAATATGTGATAATTCTACTGTTGCTTTGCTGAGGTATGTGCATTGAGTTAAGGTCTTCACTGCTTTTAATGGTTCAGTTTAGGAAAGAGCAATGGGTAAAAATGTTTAACATGGAGCTAAACTTCCTCTCACTCTGGGTATCTCAGTTCACAAACCTCCTGGGCCCTCTCTCCCTCAGGATATGCAACTGCTCACAAAAAAGGTGTTTCCAGTGAGTTTGCTCATTGTTATTTGTTCTTTACTGGGGAATACTGAAGGGAAAAGGAGAGGCTAGATGTCAGCATTTCTTCAGCAACAAATGCTGTTGAGATTGTTGGTGTTAATTTATATAGTCCTGGGATGGTAACAATAGGGAGAGAGACTAATTCCCTCCTGTGCTTGCTCCTGTCCCCCCTGAGCACTTGGTTCCCTTATTCAGGCCTTAGGACAGACTTGCACAGGCCTCCCTACTGCTTAGGCTGGTTTAGCACGGGTAAGGGGTGCAAGAGTTTCCCCTCTCTGTGTTAGACCAAGTCTAGCCAGATGGGCAGCAGGAGAAAGAAGCCAGTATAGCTGTGTCTGCAGCCCAGGTCTAGTTCACAGGAATTATTCATGTCATTGTTGTCAATTGAAAATCTACAGATGAGGATTTGTTTGTGCTGGAGGGACACTGAGATCTCAGGGTGAACATGCAGGTGTTTGGGAGACAGGAGGAACTTACCCTCAGACTATGTGTCCTCTGGAGCTTAGGGCTGACCTCATCTCAATGAACTTGTATCTGTCTAAAATTAAGGTGTCTGCTTTAATATAGTCATTGAGATGCTGTCCAGGGAAAATGAATGATTGATACCAATCTAAGATAAGAGTTTGAGTAGGATAAGCATTTCCAGGGAGAGATTTTTATCTCTCTTTTGAATTTGAGGAGAGCCAAGACAATGAAGTTAGCCTTGACATGTAATTTTTAGGTAAAAAATCCCTTGGCTTTGATAATCCAAGACTCAGCAGCACTTTCTTCTCGTACTTTGAGAAACGCAAAATCAATAGTTGAGATATCTTAAGCACTTGCTTACAGTTTGATTCTGCTCAAGTGACTGTCAGCAAAGGAATCTCTGTAGCAGTGATACCTTTTAGGTAGCAGCGTCCATAATATGATTAGAGAATTCAATTATTTCTGACATCATGGTCTTAAAAACAACATCCAGTTAAGTTGGCTGTGCCTCCCTCTTCAACCTCTCAGATTCCCAGTCTGGAGCTGGAGGCCCTGTTCATAATTCATGGAGGTAGGGGGTTGATTTTTTTCAAAGCAGTATGAAGAGAATTTCCAGCGCTACTCCCACACACCGCTTTGAAAAATTACCCTGCTGCACTCCAGCCCTTCATATCCTGTGCACAAACACAGAGGCACATTGGGTCCTTCAGGGGTCCCCAGGGAGGGAGCAGGCTGGATCCATCCCCAGAGGAGGGAAACGGGAGATGTTTTGTTTCAGCTGACGCTGTAGGAGGGCTCTGTGTGGCAGAACAGAGCTCCTCAGCTGGGGTTAGCCAGAAGGGGATCTGTTTAGGAAGGTTTTCAGCTGGGGGGGTAGTTCGGGTTGGAATTTTTAGAGAGCAGTGGTCTTTGAAACACTGCACCGATTGGGGCTCCTTTGAAACATTTCCATGCCCACAGAAAGGGGATCCCCCTTTGAAACATTTACAGGCATTGGGGAGTCCACCTGGGACTATATCAAAAACTTTCAGCAGTTCTTGCTGCCTCTGTACTTGCTTACCTCCTGTTGTGCTGACCTGGCAATGTTTAAAGCTTCTCCCCCTTTTCTCCCCAGCGAGCCGTGCCTCTGATGTGCGGTGTCTCTGAGATGAGGGGAGGATGGGCCTGCGGGCCCGGGGCTCTATGGGGGGCGCTGAGCAGCCATGGCAGCAGCCCCAGCATGGAGATCTGTCAGTGCAGCCTCTGCCCATGGCTGGGGGAGCCCTGGAGCTTCAGCCTCCATGGCAGGGCCACCACCAAGTCCCCACCAGGCTTCCATCCTGCACCGCCAAGGGAAATCCGCTCAGAGCCCCACAAAGGGAAATGAGGATTAGGCCCAGGGTTGTCCTGTTGGGTTTTTACAGCTCTGCTCTTCCCACAGCCAGGCTGAGTTCCCTAGGTGATATTTTTCAGGGGCACCTAATTGCACAGATTTGTTCTCTGGGTGGCTCAGGTTGCCTGTATCAAGGGGGAGTGCATTTGATCCCTGCCAGAGCTCTCGGCTCTTTGGGTAAGAAGAGTAGGCACAGTAGTACTTCTATCTGTCTCACTTAGATGGAGCATGTTTTCCATTTAACATTCAAAGAAGATGAGCAACTGTCCCAACTCTTCTTTCTCTGTTTTCCAAGAAAGTCTCCTGGCAAATGTGCACAGGAAGCTCAACTTGGGCTTGGTTAGTGCTGGAACAGGGAAAAGAATCATTTCTGGTTTGTGCTCCAGCACTGGGATTGCTGTAACATTCCTCCTGCCTCTGGCTCCAAAGGAATGTGCGCGTTGTGGGCCCATGAGAGGCTGTCCCAGTGCTGGGAGCTCAGCAGAGCCCTGCCCCAGTGCCCCTCCTGTCCCTCCCGTGGAATTGCCAGTGCTCCCTGCCAAGAGCCAGCAATGAGCCCTGGTGAGCAGGGGAGGAGGGGCGAGGCTGGATGTGTTTGTGATGTGAGCATGAGGCCCTGTCTGAGCTTTGGGAGCTGCCGGGGACACAGGGGAGTGCTGAAGGGAAAGCTTCCAGAAGTCACAGTGAAATTGTGCCCTGGTCCAGTTCTTGAACTGCAGCCTGGATAAATTCTTCCCTGTTTGATGGGATGGGGTTGACAAAGTTAAACACTGTGTTTGGGAGAATTTTCTGAGTACTGCCCCAAGCCACGGCATATCATACATTGTGTGCAGCGTAGGACTCCAAGGATCTTAATTACCTTTCCTGCCCTTAGAGATCATGTTTCAAGTTCTGGAAACACTCTGCCAGAATTAAACACAAAAGAGAAGGAAAAACATCCATCTGCAGTTACATTTCTTTCAAATACATACAAGTATTTGAAACAAAATAATGGCCAACTATAGGTCTGTTATTTTGTTAACATTTTAAATAATGTAATGTTTTAAAATTAAGACTAAGTTGGGTCCTTGGAAAAGGTCAAATTGCAATAGTAACTACAGAAATAATTTTCTAGAAAGCAGCAGTTTAGAAAACTCATTTTATGTTCAGAAGAATTAGCAGTTGATAACAAGCTCAGTCCCTGAGATTGTACTCAAATCAAGCATAAATCAATATATTCCCAATTATATTTTTGTTTTGTGTTTAAAAATTGAAACAAACGGTTTTATCTTTTGATTTTGAGCATGAAACATAAAGTTCATAAATTTAGATCTTAACAAAATTGCTAGTTTATATCTTATATGATAAAAATTCAGAGTCATTTGGATGGTCTTGAACTCCTTCCTGTCACAGTAGATTGTGAGTGCATGTGACAAGGGTGTAGGTAAGGTTCATTTTTGCAGAACTGACTTTTATGTATATGAAGATACTTAGCCCTGGGCATCCTCTGATGAGGATGGGAAGCATTTCTTATACTCAGGTCTGATCTTGTGAAGCATTTGTTCCTCATTCTCATTAAGCTGAAGACAGCTAATGCTTTTCAGAATCTCTCTTATAGTAAAACATATTTTACTTTACATGAAATAAATGTAGTCAATATTGAAGACGCGCAGCTTTAATTCTTGTAAAATTCCTATTTCTTTGGACCTAAGGACTTCTGTTAGTTGAGGCATGTATATGGTAGCAGTGATGGTGACATTGTAAAGTACTGTCTTAGTAATAGCTTTCAGGCATTAAGGCAAATAAAAATGTGCCAGATTGTTTTTGAAGCATTACTTGCAAATTATCAACAGGAACATATTTCTGGACTCAACTGCTGAATGTGTGAATTAATTATGGACACATTAGGAATTCAGAAATATTTTTTTAACTTTTATGTTTGTAAAGCATATTCCAAGTAATTGCTCTTTTAATGCAAAATTGAAGGTACAACCTTCTTATATTTACCCAGCACTTGCTTCAATATCCAATTCTATGTGGACTTGCCTTAACGAACAATATGTACTAGACTCTCCTTTTGCAGCACCTGCCTTTGGAGAAAGACTAATTTTGGGAAAAAATATGTCAAGTGTAAGTGCTCTAAAGCCCTTACCTTTAGAGATGAATCCATACAGGGTGTTTCCCTCCACATGTCCCTGCGAGCCTTAATCCCAGGGACTGGCTGGGGCTCTGCTGGTGCTGCTTGAGAGGCTTTGCCCAAGTGGAGCTTGCTGCTGGCTCAGGCTCCTGGGCACAGGCACCTGCTCATGCCAGTAAAGGTCTCCTATTATATTGCCCAACTCTAAGACCTGGATTTTTGGTGGGTTTTTTTTGGTTTTTTTTTTGTATCCAATAGTTTTAGCATTGACCACATTTGCAAGTCACTAAATATGGTAATGAGTATAGTGTATTAAAGGCTAGTCCTACTGAAAGCCAGGTTGCCATTGCTAACAGACAAGCAGCTTCTTGTTTTTAGTATAACCAAAATTGGCCTTAATATAATCTATAACTTAATTGCTTTCTTACTTTGAAACTTCAAAACATTTTGGTTTTACTGTTCCTTCCTTTCTAATACTGGAAAATTGATTATACAAAATCTTAATAATTTTATCCAGTTGTCCTGTGTGTATGTGACCTCCTGCAATTTTTACCTATGCGTATTTGTTTACACAAATTACTCCATTCCATGAGAATGTATTTTGGTTTGCTTGTTTATCAGGAAAGAAACAACATTTCCCTTAATATATTCCTTCACATATTCCTTTTGCATTTTTCATTTCATTTAAACCTTGGTAATAGTAGTTCAGTTTTCACTGACATTTTTATAGCTGCTATGACAACATTCCTGTTTTGCATGATACATGCATAATGGGCAATGAGCGCAGTGTTACATTGCTTTCATTCTTTCTTAACTGTGTTAAGATTCTTACAGCCTCCAAACTCAATTTTCATATGCAGTGATGATTACACCTGTTTAAACATTTTCCTGGTAGTTTCATATTTATTCATAAAGGGAGCAGTCGATAAAACACCTTTTCTGCAATCAGTCTGAGTTTTAAGTGTGATACTTCTTCAAAGTTATCATTAACAAGCACCTCAGTCTAGTCCCAGCCTTTCAATATCAGCTAGGCAGTGTAGCAAAAAATGCTATTTTCAGTCAACTTTACCCTGTGTAGGAATAATTTTTCTGACTATGTAACTTGGTCTTCATTTTATTAACTCACCTTTAAAACTGTTTTATGTTTGTATTTAAAAGTCTGCAGAGATAGTTTCTGCCTTATTCTCACATATTTTATATGCATATGGCCAGGTATTTCTAAGTTCATAACCAAATTTCTTAGCCCCTCTTTGTTAATCTTGAATCTGGAAAAGAAAGCAAGCCCTCACCATATGGGGCTTGGGTTCTCTGCAGATGGGGAAATGACTCTGCTTTCTGGTGGAGAGGTCAGCACCCCTCTGTGTCCTACTTTTGAGGAAAAAAACCCAGAATATTTCTTGGGGGTGGAAGAAGGAAAAAACCCACCACCATTTCTAAGTGCATTCTTCAGACTTCATATAAATGATATTTTCAGGACATTGTTCTCCTCATGTGAATTGTGGGACTAATGTTTCTATTTGTTCTGTCCTTAAAATTTAGGTGTTGATTTCTTTGTGGGAGCTTTTTAGCAAGTAACAGTTCTATGTGGATAAGGTAGATGTTATCCCACTTTCTTCTTTATTCACTGGTTTGGAAATATCTGGTACCAGTACCACTTTTTTTGACCGACAGAAAACTTAGTGACTTTTTCTGAAAAATAGATGATATATGAGAAGTGAATAAAGAGCAAAGTAATGAATGTTTAGTGAAGCTGGAAAGACCTCATATGTGGGTTAGTTAGGAATTAGCTTTGGCAGAGTTATAAAATACTCATTTTACCTGTTTGGGGGAACCTAGACAAGGTTCCAGACTGTTTCCAGTCATAGCAAAGTGGGAGAATAATGTATTTAGTGTCAGTAATCTATAGTAAAATTCCTTTTCTCCTTATAAAGTTCTGGATTTTACTATTTCTGAATATGAGATTCTATACTGAGCACTTTCGAGCACTGACAAGTGTTTATTTTTCTTCTTTTGATTGGAAAGCAACCCTCTGGTGAATCAGTAAGGGTACTGGTGTGCATATGCTGAACCCTAGCTCTAGTTATCAGAGAAAAAGGGTTTGTTCATATGTTAAAAGTCCAGGTTTGTACCTTCTGTTACTTGGGAAGTATCAGAGTCAGGCAGTTGAACTGTTGCCTTTAATTATAGTTTAAACTCAACAGCATCCTTAACCTTGTGGAAGATTTTATCTGGTCTCCTGGATCAAGAGGTTACCAACTGACATGACCCTTAAAAATTATTTCTGTTTTGTGATAGCTGGCAAGCAAGTCAAATCAAACACAGGCCTCCCTGGATGCTTTGTTTGGGGTACTGGAATCTTGTTTTTTTAATTTGCGGAGGATAAATTTGCTGCCCTGAGATTCCTTACAACTGATCCCATGAAGGAAACTCATGTAAACTTTTTAGGCACTTGTACTTTTTTTTTTGTTTCAAGAATCCTGGCACAGATAAAGCCTTTGCACAACTGGTCTCTGCAGATGTGCTGCTTCCTTGTCACAGACTTTGTTCGGTTTTATTAGTAATTTTTGACAGCTTTGTGCCTTTTTAAGACTCAGAAGGGTTTTAATTGAATATTATGACTTCTCAGATCCATTGTGTGCCATTTTAAAAATTACATTTTTTTTTTTAGATGATTGCACAATATGCTTGAGGTAGGAGACTTCTGGTTGTCCCTGTCAGACTTCCTGTGGTAATGTCAGACTCTAAAGAAGTGGCAAATCATGGTTTTATAAGTGAAAAATGTTTTGTCCTGCCACAACTGCAGAAAATCAAAGAAATCGTGTATGAATACCACAATCTTTCCGAGACAGAACTACATAGCAGGCCAAAACACCTCACTGTAGTTCCATAGCTGTCTTTTTCACCCATTTCATGGAGCTATAAAATCATTGAGGTTGGAGAAGATCTCCAGGATGGAGTCCAGCCTTTGACCAAGCACTGCCTTGTCAACTAGACCAGAGCACTGAGTGCCACATCCAGTTTTTGAACATTTCCAGAGACTGTGACTCCACCACCTCCCTGGGCAGCCTGTTCCAATGCTTACCAACCCTTCCAGTGAAAAAATTCTTCCTGATCAACCTGAACCTCCCCTGGTGCAGGTTTGGGCCATTTCCTCCTCTCCTGTCGCTGATGCCTGGGGGCAGACCCCGACTCCCACCTGGCTGCACCCTCCTGTCAGGGAGCTCAGAGACCCAGAAGGTCCCTCTGAGCCTCCTTTTCTCCAGGCTGATTCCCCCCTCTCCCTCAGCTGCTTCTCATTGCACTGACTCTCTAGATCCCCCACCAGCTCTGCTGTCCTTCTCTGAGCAGACTCCAGCCCCTCAAAGCCTTTATTGAATTGAGGAGCCCAAAACTGGACCCAGGACTCGAGGTGTGGCCTCACCAGTGTCCCCTGTGGGGTGACAGTCTCAGCTTTGTGTTTTGTGATTTGTCCTGCTGGCACAAGCCCAGAGGCAGATGGGGTGAATGAGGTGCGGACCTCATGAGGAGGAGTTGAGCCTTTTTGCCTCCTGCCTCATGTAGGAAGTGCCAACTCTAGTTTAGTCCAGTCTTTCCTTCTTTGGCACCTCCTGAATTGGTGGAGAAGACCACAAAAGGTGGCACCAGATAGGAAGTGCACCCTGCTGATGTGTTTACATCACTACTTTAGTCAGTCACAGCCTACTTGGGATTTAATCCTGCCTTCAGCTGCACATCATCCATCATCTGGTGGACAGTCATGGGCCTTAAAAATGACCAAATTTTTTGGTATTGTACGTGTAACTGGGAAGTGTTTAGATTTTACGATGACTTTCTCCTGTTCTATATTCACAGGGAAATTTTTGGCTCAGGCAGAGCCTTTGGTTTTAGGTTTTGCTGCAGATAGAGTTTGGGTTTTTTAAAAGATCAGCATCAACTAGCACCACTGGCATGTCCTCAGTTGTTATGTTTTGCACGCATCAGCTATCATGTATTATTGGGGTATGGACAAATAGTTCTTAAACCCCATGACTGTGAGTTATATCCAGGAATAAATATTGGCAACAAAAGTTAAATGATGAAACCTCATGCAATGAATGGTAACTGATTCAAGCTGGGCCGGATATAGATAGCTAAAGTTGAAGGGAAGAAAATATTCCAGTGACATTTTTCTCCTTGTTTAACTTTCTAGTTAAGAAATTCCATTTTTATCCCCCTTTTCTTAAACAAACAAACAAAAAACACCAAAAGACCCAAGAAACTTCTGATTCACCATTTTAAAATAAATCTGTGATATGGGGTAAAAAAAAAAAACAAAAAAAAACCAGCCTTCCCTGTGCCTTTAAAATATTTTTAAACTGGTAGTAGCTGTGCCTTCATTTCCAGAACATCAATGGAGACAATTTCCTTAGAAGACTAATTCTAATGTGTCAGAAACTGACATCAACAATGTGTTAAACCTGAATGATGACTTTCCAAGGGATGGGGAATTTACATCATGAGATGTTATTTGCTTAATTTACTTTATATAGCATTTGAAAATCTAGCTGGACAATTTATTTTTTTTTAAATCTAAGCCTTTTAAATTTACATATCTTTTGACTCAGTTGAGCAAAGAAAAACACAAAAGTGAAAATATTGAGGTTTGATTTCTCCTTCCAGTGGAAATACTATTAGATCTTAAATGTACAAGGTGCAATTATATCTAACTTGCATCTTTGTTCTTGTTTCACCATGACTTACCAGGAAAAGAGCTCCAGAGACCTTTAAATGGCCTAGTCAAAGAGTTTTCCCATTTTCCTAAGGCTTGAACTGGGGAATCAGCTGCCATTTGCAAGCTAGCAACACAGTAAAAGCACATCATTGTACACAACATTTTATTTGGACAGCTGTATAAAAATGGCAACACACTGTGAAATCCATTAACAGCAAAACATGTTAAATTCAGCAAAATGCATCTCATGTGGAACACTGAATAAGAAATTATAGTCTGAGTTTTACTAGCTGGTTATCAGACTTTGTCTTGAATGAAGAAAATTGAATTTTTTTCCATGTGTCTGCCTGTAATAACAGTGAACGCTGTACATTGGGTTTTGAAACCAGGGTGCACCTGTAAATTCTTGCCCCACAGACTCTACTGCAAGGATTTTGCAAATCTAAATACCCCAGAGGAGGCTTAAGGGGGGCAGTTTTTGTATTGGGTCCCACCCGCACTCACTCACGCTGCTGGGTTCAGAACCATTTGTAGGGGTTAGTTCTAGGGATGTAGGAGTAAGAGCTCAAACTGGAAATAAAAGCATCCTTCCCCCTTGTCTCGCTTCTGTGCCAGCAAGGACTGCAGTTTTGTCTACCAAGAGCAGGTTCTTTTCCTCATGAGGGATTTCAATGGGTGGATTTTGCTGTGCTGCATGTAGTAAGACTTTTCACGGTTAATCAATAGCATTTAAAAATTCAAAACCTCTCTCCAAAGTATTTTGCATTTCCATTGTTCGTACTGTTTAACTAGGAGATGTTGCTCATCAAGATAGGATGCTATTAAGTATTCTGGTAGAGAAAGAAAAAATGAGTTTACTCTTGCCTGGTAGAAAATGAAACAGCCATGTTAACTTTAGCTCTAATCATGAGATTAAAAGTCTAATGGGGAATTATATCATTTTCACTCTTCAAAGCCAGCATCAGTGACCTTTGGAGAGTTTTAACTTTAACAGCCTAATGATTTCTCTTCTAGAAGATGGAAAAAGCAGTCTTTTCCTTGACAAGGAAATGAAAAGTGGATGAAAAAGGCAAGCACAAGTCACCATATGCTGGAGCAGGCTAAATGAGTCATATTCAGTACCACTTGTGAGAGATGGTTTCCAGGCTTTGTTATCCAGGCCACTGGCTGCTCTGAAGGGGGACAGATAAATGCAAGGCAGAGCTGTGGGGCTGGGGGACAGTGTCAGTGCAAGGCAGAGCCATTGGGATGGGGGACAGTGTCAGTGCAAGGCAGAGCCATGGGGCTGGGGGACAGTGTCAGTGCAAGGCAGAGCCGTGGAGCTGGGGGACAGTGTCAGTGCAAGGCAGAGCCATGGGGCTGGGGACAGTGTCAGTGCAAGGCAGAGCCACAAGGATGGGGGACAGTGTCAGTGCAAGGCAGAGCCATGGGGCTGGGGGACAGTGTCAGTGCAAGCAGAGCCATGGGCTGGGGGACAGTGTCAGTGCAAAGCAGAGCCACTCGGGATGGGGGACAGTGTCAGTGCAAGGCAGAGCATGGGGCTGGGGGACAGTGTCAGTGCAAGGCAGAGCCACAAGGCATGGGGACAGTGTCAGTGCAAGGCAGAGCTGTGGGGCTGGGGGACAGTGTCAGTGCAAGGCAGAGCCGTGGGGCTGGGGGACAGTGTCAGTGCAAGGCAGAGCCATTGGGATGGGGGACAGTGTCAGTGCAAGGCAGAGCCATGGGGCTGGAGGACAATGTCAGTGCAAAGCAGAGCCACACGGATGGGGGACAGTGTCAGTGCAAGGCAGAGCCATGGGGCTGGGGGACAGTGTCAGGGACAGCCCTGCTCCTCCACACCACCATCCCATGGCAGTGACAGCTCTGACCAGCGGGGCTGAGTGTGCACACCGCTCATCCTGAGCAGGTCTGCTGGCCTCTGGTGTGAGGCTCGTTTCCTGTGCAGGAGCTCTGGAATTTCTTGTTTCAGTTCCTGTTTGCCGTGGTTGTGAGCTCAGGCTGTTGCTCTTTTGCCAAGCTGGCAGCACGCGGGGGGAACTTCCTGCACAGGGGATGTAAAAGCGATTCTCTGATTCTTCCTCTGCAGCCATTGGGAGATAAAAGCCAGGACATCAGGGACTGCAAAGAGGGAGCCAAATTATATTTATAATATTAAAGTGAGTGCATTTGTGGTTTTGCCATTCTCCAGGGTTTTTCATAAGTAGAAAAACATGAATTAGCATTTTCCATTTCCATATATTGACTGGAAAAATAGCCTGCTCTCAATTAAGACCTATAGCTTTTGGGATGTATGCAACAATTTTATAAAATATTTACAGCTAGATTTGCATTTTACATGGTATTACAGTTTTTCTTGTGTTTAGTAGAAAGGACTTAGGCCTAAGAGAGAAAATTCATCCAGCATACCAAAAGGGAAATATATCTAAAATTAGATGGTTGGTATTCACAAGAAGGAATGTCCAGTGCTGACTGTTACCTCTAGTAATTACTGAAGGTCACTTTGCCCCCCAGCTATTTGTTACAGCCGCTGCAAGGACCGTGCTCCCTGTGCAGAGCTATCACTGTCCCTTTAAAACTGCCTTTGGAAGCGATTGGAGCTTTGTGCTAGACAGATAAGTAGAACATTTTTTACCAAATGTAAATGTGCACTGTAAAGAACATAGCTATTTCCTGGATAATTTGCAGTTGTATATTTTATGTTAATTTCACCGAAAATATTGCACCCCTGCCAGGTTTAGTAGAGGCTCACTGTGATATGAATAATTTCTAGCGAATCTTTTTTTTTTTCTTCATTTAAGATTTGGCACCTTTTTAAGATTTTAATAATAGCAACAAGGAGGAAGATTTAGAACAAGTGAAACATTAGAGCCAAAGAAATTCACATTGAGAGCTAATGTAAAATAGCAAGAATAATTACATGGAAAACAGTTTCCACAGATGTTTTTCCTTGTAATGTAATAACTATTTACTAAACTGTTTATTTTAGGCCCTTGGTTTACAATAAAATATTTATACATGCTCTGCTGTAATAAAAAAATATTGACAAAATACTATAGAGATTTTTAAAAGACAATTAGTATTTCCCTGTCTGGAAAGTGAGCACAAGAGAAGCAGCAGCAGCCCTTGCCATGCTCTGAGAGGAGATGCAGGGTTAGCAGCAGCATCCCTTGCAGGTTTGTCTGTGCTCAACTCTGCTTACAGGGAGACTCTGGACTTGTGGCAATCCAGAGGGGAACTTACTGAAGAACATGAAAGCCAACAATCTAAAGACAGTGGAAACACTTTTCCACTTCTTCGCAGGAAAAAACAGCTTTATTACATTTCTGTGACATTATACAATAAGGGTATGTCTTGTCTAAGCAAAATGTGCCAGTTTTAGGAGCAGGTTTAAAGTTCAGGATGCCAGAATCCTGAATCTCGTTCTTTAAAAACAGTGTGGGACAGTGACATCTCTGAAGCACTGCCTGTGGCAGGTTTACAGCTATTGCTTTATGCTGACTGAGCCACATCTGTCATACCCCTAATTCATGAAGCTCCTCACGTGCCCATGGAGTCTGTACACTGCTACACAGGGACCAGCCACCTATGCAGATATAGCCGTGCCTTAGGGTGCTGAAATCAGCAATTCAGCAATACTGAAAGGTCTACAGATTATACTTTCCATGCATGATCTTAAAATGTCTATTCTTCTGTTCATGACTATATAGAAGAAGCTTTATTTGAGGTGTCTAAAAATCTTGAACAGAGTATCCTATAAGAAACTTCAGTTCCTTTGCCTGTGAGTTTTGTAATAAAAGGATTTCTTTTTTTTTCTTCAGAAGTTATTTTATATCATTTACTTAACTCCAGAGTGGTGGCATGCAGTAACTTAAAAAGAGGCCTCCAGGACAAAACAGAAAATACCTTTCATTTCATGGATACAGACCTCAATGTCTGTGTGCATTTGTGTACACCAGCCTGTTAGACCAACCTGAAGTCTGAGTAAAGTCTGCATGGATGGATCTGAATAGCCAGTGTTTGGGAAGCAGGATGGTTTCAATATCCAGATATGAATCCACATTTAGCAGTTCAGGCTCTACTTTCAAGTAGACAATTCCCTTGAGTTTCCAGGCTAGCAAATTGTGAGCTTTATCATTGCAGAAAAAACAGGGTAGCTGCCTCTTGGAATGATTTGAAAAATGAATTAAAAATATATGTATAAACTTTCTTTCTTGGTGAAACTAATAACACTCACCTGTTTAACAATCAGTGGGGTGATTATGAAGATTTTTGTCATGCTGGGTTCTAACGTGTAGGAAAAGAACAGGGCAGAGCAGAAAACAGCAAACATAGGAATTAAAACTGAACAAAAGAGGGAGCTAAGAAATCTAAAATGTTCAGTTTTAAGGCAGAATAATCATAGTTAGCAGATACCTTTTGTTGTAAACAGACTTTTTTCATGGTTGACTCTTATAAGGACACCAATGCATGTAAGAGGTTTGTGAGCCTTGTTACTGATGTGCCATGCAAAGCCATCATGTCCCATTCCCGTGGTTGCCCTTGTAGAACCTCACCACAACAGCTTCTTGAGACTAAAAATTGACTTTCCCTGTGAAAGTCTGCATAATTTAAAATCAAAACTACAATAAGAAAAATAGATGGTGTAATATGTGCAATATTTTCTGTAAGTTGCACCAAAGTTGTGTTCTTGGCTTTTAGTTTTTCCTACCTTCCTGCTTGCAATTGTTGACACATTGCAAAGTGCTGCCAGGTTATGCAATTATTTCAGTGCAGCTCATAGGAAAACAAAGGAATTTGTGCTTGGAAGTCAGCATTGCTCTGTACACAAGAATTTCTTTATTTTTCAAGGACTATGTTATTGTGTAAGCTAATGATTTTGTTTTTAAGTTATATTCTCAGGGGCATGGACATCCAGGATAATCGAGGATGTACTTTTAATGCCAATCCTGCAATGTTAGGTCTCTGGTGGAAAAATTGGCCCAACTGCAGGGCTTGATCCTTGGATTAACCCCTGCTTGGAAGAATTGTTGATTTCCTGGTGCTGAATATATTTGTAAATTGATGCATATTACCTATGTTTAAATTAGTTCCAATGAAAGTAAATTAGTCAGTTCCCTCCCCACATGCATTTTAAAATGCCTCTGACTGTTTATCATGGTAGAAGCCATTATCTCTGTTAGTAATTTTGAGAAATAAGTACATCTGCCAGGGTTCTGCTCTTCATTGTCTCAGCCCAGCTCACCCTCTCCGGCCCTCCCTACTTGCCCCCCTCTGGCAGCAGGCTGGGACTCCTCTGCCTGGGAGAACTCAGCTCACAGATCTCTCTCCAGCCCAAGCTGGGTGTCTTTTCAGCTGAAGTGGGAGTACAGAGTAGGTATGGAAAGCAGAAATGAGGGTCTGAGAGAAGAGGAGGGCATCTTTTGGAATTTTGAATTGCTTTTTTTTTGGCTGTGGAGAGGAGTTAAGGAAATGTGTGTTTAAATTGTGCAATGCTATTGGTAATTCTGCATGGAGAATATTTTCAGCGAGGTAGATTAAGGAGTACAGCAAGAAGCACGTGTAGATGCAAACTGTGGAAGGTTTGAAAATCCATGTGGTATGAGTTATAATGCAGACCCTTTTAAACAGTCTCCAAAAGCATTCACCTAGTATCCCTACCATGTCCCTGAATGTAATGAAACAACTGGCAGAGAGCATTATTTTAATAAAGCATTGGCTGTATGTGTCTCTCATACTGGATCAGGAAAAGAGTTCAGAGGACCAGATATTGCTGAAGAATCTGTCTCCAATTTTCCCTTTGGAACTGTGCTTCTAGGGCTTTTAAAGGTTTATGTATTTAACATTGCAAATCTTCATTTTAGATTTTCATTTGCTGCTTGGGATTTTTATTAATTTTGCAGTGTTCATTTAAGTTGATCCAGCCCTTTATATCATTTCCAGCTTGAAATATTAGTTCAGAGATAAGCTTTATTATTAAATGCTTAATCTTGAACACTTGTCTTATTTGGTAAGAATTATCTCTGAGAAGTAGGCAAAGAGAAGTTGATTGCTGTGGTTTTAAAGCAGCTGTAACTGGAGTAGCCCAAGTACTAGTTTACAAAGGTTGGCATCCCTTCAGTTTGCCATCACAGCAGCTGGACTTCATTAAATGCTGGTGTTAATTACTGGGAGAGTGTTGGTTCAGTATGTGAGCAGCAACACTTGGGGTGACACACAAAGTAGGAAAAGGGTCACCTTGAAATAGAAGCTTTAAAAAAAGCCAAACAGACAAGGCAGGGCTGCCACTAATTTTATAACTGCATTCAGTCCAAAGTTTTTCAGCAAACAGGGAAATAAGCATTACTGTGCAGCAGGGAGGAATGGCTTAACTGTGTGTGCCATTGAGGAGGCAGGAATGGGGGTGAGGGATGGGGAACTTGCCCCCCTAAGAAAGGAAGACATTAATGTCATATTTTCTGTGCATGTTGTGTGAGAGAGAGGGAAAATTCTTTCTGTATTCTCCAGAGTTTTCAAGCCATATGCAGTATAGTTTGAGGAGGAAATATTAATAATTTCTTATGCTGTAAATAGTATTCTATGGAGAAAACCTGTTAAGGGTTTGTATTTAAGGAATGTTTAGGAGATGAATGTCATGGAGAAAAACGTAGAACATGTGGTAGCATAAAACAAGTATTGCTTGGAAATGTTGTGTCTTAAAACTGATGAGATTCAGACAAAGTGGGCCAAGTCCAGCCCTGGTGAAAGCAGCTGGTGGTGCACTCAGCCCAGTATTCCACCATGTGCTTAAGCAATAGCGAATTTTTATCTGTGGCTTTCACCTGGCAATTGTCTGGATGAGGTGCCAGGTGCCCGGGCTGGAAAGAGTGCGTGTGAGGATGTTGGAGGAGAATTAGGTTATTACATTTCCTCCTTAATTCTTCATCAGGGCTGCCGCCTGTATTTTCTACAGAAAAATCAATGCATTCTGATTCTGTAATTTCCCATGGTGCCTCGCCGGGCGCGCAGCGTGCCGTGGGAGGTGACATATCCGGTCATGGCAGCTTGAACTCTTTTTTCCAGTGAAAGAATTCATTGGAATTTCACAACCTTTGCATGCTTTTGTGAAAACACTCATTTGTGTTTGCGCCAACCTGCTAATGGCGGATGCCGGGGCTCGCGAATCCCACCTACATTCGGTGCTCGTTATGGCATGGAATGTGCCGTTAATAATGCATCTGTGAAACTCAGCTGCGAGGGAGCCAAGTAATTATCCCACCGTAGCGTTCCCTGCTTCAGTGTCATCACAACTGGGGCTTCATTAAAAGTCCTAACAGTAGAGATGTTGTGTGGTGCAGCCTGTATATATATTTTTTCATTTAAATTATCAGCAATGCCATGGCTCAGAGGTAATTTGACTTTTTGAAACCGTGGAGCCCCTGTGAATTTCCTTCCTCCTCTCCCTCTCGCTGCCGCACCAGCTGATCAGCCCCAGAAGAACAAAAGGTTTATCTGAAGCTATGAAGCATATATTCACCAGCTTCTGGCGTCTAGATAAAAAAAAAAAAAAATCAAAGTACTCCATTGAACATGTTAATACTGAGCAAAATGCACACAGCCAGACACTAAACCTTTACAGGGATTTAGGCATTTGAAAAGTGATACCCTGATCAGGTCTTGAGTTAGTTTCCTTAGCATAAGTAAAGCAGAATCATAAAATAATATAGATTTTTAAATAAATGGAAAGCTTAACATTCCCCCCGCCCCACTTT